>NC_068388.1:16056631-16362256 GCF_023724105.1 Carassius gibelio
CAGGGAGAGCCAGGGAGCCTCCGTCCCATGCATCCTCTGATCTCCAAACAGCTCTTGCGACAGGCTCTCCGCGAATAGGGTCACCTGGGATCCGGTGTCGACGAGACAGGGCACCTTCACACCACACACCTGGACCTCCACCACTGGGCTATGCCCGACCAGCCTGTCCTTGGAGCCTGCTCCGATGGGTGGGTCATCTAAGGGGGTCCCGACCACACGACCCACTGTGGCCGGTCGACCTAAAAACCCCCCTCCGAACCTCTTCGAGGACCACACTGCCGGCTGTAATGGCCTGGTTGGCCACAGCGGTTGCAGATAGGTCGTCCTTGCTCGTCCCATTCAAACTGGGGCCGGTTGGGCCGGTTAGGTCGCCTCCCTGCGTCCCTGTTCCCGTCCGAGTACACCCGGTCCCGCGAGATGGGCCTCACCTCTGGCCTGGTAGCCTCAGAACGCAGTTCGTCCACGAGCGTCTCCGTTAGCTCCGCCATCTGCTCCCGGACATCCTTTAGGAGTTCGAGCTTCAGAGTCTGTTTCCACTCTGCCATGTCGGGGACAGCCACTGCGGAGCTACTTACGGCCGCACACACAGGGGGTTCTTGCACCTCAACCTGATCGTTCTCCAATGCCACCGCTTCCTTCTTTAGGTCTTCGAAGGTGAGTTCCGGCTCCCTTCTGAATTGGACTCTAAGTCCCTGGCGTACCGGGCCTTCCCTTAGCCCCAGCAGGAATTGGTCCCTCAACAGAGTCTCCCTATCCCCGAGACCATGGTCTGGGCGTCCCTGCAGCCTGGTAACTCGCTCCCGTAGTTGGAGGGCGAAAGCTCTGACGGATTGGCGGGGGCCCTGCTTGCTGCTGAAGAACTGGGCCCGGAGAACCGCAGTTGGAGTGGCGTCACCATACCTTTCCGTCAGGAATCTGAACACAGACTGGGCGGTGGTTCGGACAGCTTCGGGGGCGTCTTGGACTTCCCGCCGTGCTTCCCCGTCAAGGGAGTTGAGGGCAAACTGTAGCTGTTGGGTCGCGCTCAGTCCCTGTAGCCCGGCCAGATATTCGATCTGCGCCCGCCATTCGGAGAGGCGCACCTCTGACTCATTTCCTCCATATTTCTGGACCCAGGGGTTTCCCATGAACACTGGCATGACTCGGGGTGGGGCCCCCAGTGCCTCGTCGTCGGCCATCTGAGAATCCCTGGTCGCTCAACCCGAGGTGAAACCCTGCCGACTACGCCAAATCTGTCACAGGTCGGGGGGGCCAAGCTGGACTGCACCCACCCCTGAAACCCAGGATCACCTCGGGGAGCGTACCAGAAGAACCAGACGGACGAGAGTATAAAAAAAATGAACAAGGTTTTATTTGGTTAAAAGCAATTTAAAAGTTCAGTGTTCCTTCCGTGTCTCCCGACCAGAACGGAGCCAGACCTCGGACGCCGGGAAGGCGTGGAGTCGTCAGCAATTCGTGCCTGTACGGGGCCAGCAAGAGCCAGGATAGTCTGTCACCCGTCCCGGAGTGAGGGGGGTATCCGGGTAAATAGAGCTCGTGGATGTTTCGGTCGAGACCGGGAAAAGGAATAATTCTCGTGTCCACCTCCTTTTACAGGGACATCACATGCAGCATTCGGCCCAGAGAATCCTGTGATCTGCACAGCGGGGTAAGTAACCAACAGTAAGTATGTGTCCTTGAGTAAGTAATGGGGCTTACGGCTGGGAGATGCTTCGGTTAAGACCGGGAAAGGAATAATTCGTGTGTCCACCTCTTTCTACAGGGACATCACATGCAGCATTCGGCCCAGAGGATCCTGCGATCTGCACAGCAGAGTAGGGAATCAACAGCAAGTATGCGTTCTTGAATAAGTAGTGGGGCTTACGGCTGGGAGATGCTTCGGTTAAGACCGGGAAAGGAATAATTTGTGTGTCCACCTCTTTCTACAGGGACATCACATGCAGCATTCGGCCCAGAGGATCCTGCGATCTGCACAGCAGAGTAGGTAATCAACAGCAAGTATGCGTTCTTGAATAAGTAGTGGGGCTTACGGCTGGGAGAGGCTTCGGTTGTGACCGGGAAAGGAATAATTCTTGTGTCCACCTCTTTTCATAGGGGCATCACATGCGGCATTCGGCCCAGAGGATCCTGCGATCTGCACAGCAGAGTAAGTAATCAACAGCAAGTATGTATTCTTGAATAAGTAGTGGGGCTTACGGCTGGGAGATGCTTCGGTTAAGACCGGGAAAGGAATAATTCGTGTGTCCACCTCTTTTCATAGGGACATCACATGCGGCGTTCGGCCCAAAGGATCCTGCGATCTGCACAGCAGAGTAAGTAATCAACAGTAAGTATGTGTTCTTGAATAAGTAGTGGGGCTTACGGCTGGGAGATGCTTCGGTTAAGACCGGGAAAGGAATAATTCGTGTGTCCACCTCTTTTCATAGGGACATCACATGCGGCGTTCGGCTCAAAGGATCCTGCGATCTGCACAGCAGAGTAAGTAATCAACAGTAAGTATGTGTTCTTGAATAAGTAGTGGGGCTTACGGCTGGGAGATGCTTCGGTTAAGACCGGGAAAGGAATAATTCTTGTGTCCACCTCCTTTCATAGGGACATCACATGCGGCGTTCGGCCCAGAGGATCCTGCGATCTACACAGCGGGGTAAGTAATCAACAGCATGTATGTGTTCTTGAATAAGCAATGGGGCTTACGGCTGGGAGATGCTTCAGTTGAGTGCCTGGGTGTGGATTACGGTGACGGTGGTGGGCTCTCGGGGTGGTGAGCGTCCGGCATTAACTCTATATATCTTCCCCACACTCTGTAACTTCACTTCAAACGATGTATTGTGCAAACACACCACTTCAGACACGGCACACCCACTCTTAGTGCAAATAGAGCCAGCACTCACCCAACGATGACTCCGTCCACTTCACAACGTTATCAGTCCCAGTCCAGATGTATACAATTGATCGAAATCCCAGATCAAGTCTCTTAACTTCCCTCCGATAGCGATGGCGCGGTCTGGTCTTCACTTGCTTTCCAGAACTCACACTCTTTCTGTCCTGAATATCTCCACTCGATCGCGGATATATCTGTTGCACAGCCAGATAGCCGAAACCCCACAATAGTCCTCAAACACCTCCACACGCCAGCCCAAACGTCCCAGGAATTCACCTCTCCTAGGGGAACATATCCAAAGAGAAGAACCACACACGGGGGCAAGCCAACCAGGAAGAATAGCCGGGAGAACGAACGACCAAAAAAGAATCACACAACCCATGGTCTCTGCACTTCTCCTTTTATGTGGTTACTCCGCCTCCATAATCCTCTCACAGATCGCCACGTCAAACTCCCCACACCAGATGTCAATCTGTCATTAGCGTTGTTATTATGACATCGGGCGCAACCCGGAAGTGGACCGGTGGGGAACACAAAATTCCGGCGGGACTTAGTTCCGCTTCTCTTTTGTCACCCCGTGACACATGCATACAGGCACAGCATTCCTGTGGAGAGGATGGATCAGTGTCACCGACTTCATCTCTTAAACGGCAAACAAAGTACAAAATATAAGGTCCAAAAAAAAAAAAAAAACCCAGACAAAGAGGACACCAATGGAAAAAAGCGAGCGGATGTGTTTGACAGGCACGTTTTTGACTCCTGAGATGAAGTTCTGTGCTTCAGCCAATAACAGACAGGTCTGACATGCTTGCATCCACTTTCTGCTGATTTCTGATCGAAATTAACATGCTAAATGGCCGACTGACCCTGTACACTCATTCATTTAATTCACAAACAAGGTATGTATAATAAAACGAGGAAAATCAGTGAATCGATAATGTGAATTATTTCTTTACCTAAAATATTCATTCAGAAAGAACGATTCATTCACAAACATAAGATTACAAACAGCATCATTAGTGTTTCAGTATTTTAGTGAATGTGAGCTATGCTATGATTTTAAATTGCAATTTTGTTAGTTCCTGAAATGGGTCTTACCGTTGATTTTACATTCGGCTTATACAAGGATGCAGTTATTGAATGGATGGAGCAAGAACAATAAAGTGTAACCCCATGCCAGCAGAGGGAGCCCTCTCCCGAGTACTGACTGTGTTCCGCTCCCTCTGCTTCACTTGTACTTCCTATTTGTGTTAGATATAAGCATGGCCGAGCGTTTTTCCCATTGCCATAGTTTGCCTTCTTGTGTAGGATCTTTGCCTGGTTTACCTGTCTCTGTCTTTGGATTTGCCCACTGTCTTGTTGTTTGGATTGGACTGCCTATCTGTGTATGATTCTCTGCCTCCTACGATTACGATTCTCTGCCTACTGTTTGGATTTGTCTGCTGTGGAAGTTATTAAACTGCACATGGATTCTAATGCCGCCTCCGCGTCATTACAAAATACTTCGCCACTCGCGTTGACTTATCAGAACAATGTTCTCATGGAGTACCGCGACCAACTGGCTAAGGCTCAAGTGGCTAACGACTGTCTCACGCAGTACCTGCGATCGCTACCACCACCCAAGCCCGCAAAGGTACATTTTGCTCTGCCTGATAAATTAAACGGTTCTGCAGAACAATGTAATGGTTTCATTCGGCAAGTTGAGATCTTTTTTATGTATCAGGAAGAAAGCTTTGACTCTGATGAGAAGAAGTGTGCATTCCTCATGTCCTTGCTATCAGGCAAAGCGATCGAGTGGGCGGCAGCAGTTTGGGAAACCGACCGTATGTTACAAACATCTTTCCCGTATTTCATTAAACAACTCTGTGGGATGTGTTTGAATACCCAGCAGGGGGCAAGGATGTTTCCACTCAGCTAATACAACTCACTCAAGGCCGCAAATCGGCCGCCGACCATGCTATTGAGTTCAGAACTATCGCTGCTCAGAGTGGATGGAATGATGTTGCACTTAAGGCCATGTTTCGTCGCAGCTTAAGTCTAGAGCTACAGGCAGAGCTCGCTTGCAAAGGTGAGGACTATTCCTTTTCTGAGTACGTTACGTTGGCTATCAGGATTGATAACCTCATCCGCACTCACCGCCCTTAGTCCAAGTCTACGAATGTCATGCCTATCTCTCTAACTACACAGATGTTTGAATCATGTCCTGTTAATGATCATGTCAATTCTGAGCCCATGCAACTAGGAGTTACCAGGCTGTCATCTGAAGAGAGATCCAGAAGATTCACCCAGAAATTATGTTTTAACGGTCGGGTGTGTTTCCAAGCACAATATTAAAAATCATACTACCATGGTTAAGATAACTACTGGAAACAACTCGTTTGAGTTCTCAGCACTGATTGACTCTGGCTCGGCACTAAACCTCATTCATCGGGACCTTATTAATACATACCACATCCCCGTCCTACCATGTGACCCACCTATTGAAGTAAAAGCAGTGAACAAATAAACCCATTGGAAGCGGTATCACCCAACAAACACACCCTTTGAGGATGCAGATAGGCCTATTTCACCAGGAGACTATTACATTCTACGTCATCGACTCCCCATGCCACGAAATCATACTTGGATACCCCTGGTTATCTGTTCATGACCCAGCCATCTCTTGGCAGAGTGGCAAGATCAAACGTTGGTCACAATTCTGTTATTCTACATGTCTAAATAATGTCCTCTCTAAACCTTGTCTCACTACCAGTGTCGAAAGTCCAGAGAGTAAGCATGTCACCATACCACCCCATTATCAGGACCTTCAAGAGGTCTTCAGCAAGACCAGGGCCACTCAACTACCACCTCATCGTCATTGGGACTGCGCCATAGAATTGTTACCCAACGCCATGCCACCCAAAAGTAAGGTCTATCCACTGTCACTTCCGGAAAATCAAGCCATAGACGCATATATTGAGGAAGCTCTCAACTCTGGGTTCATCCATCCATCCACTTCCCCAGCTGCGGCTGGATTCTTCTTCGTGGAGAAAAAGGATGGAGGATTACGCCCCTGCATCGATTATAGAGGTTTGAACAATGTTACCGTCAAGTTTCGTTATCCACTGCCATTAGTTCCTGCAGCACTAGAGCAACTCAGAGAAGCCAAGATCTACACTAAATTAGATTTAAGAAGTGCCTATAACCTTATCAGGATCCGGGAGGGTGATGAATGGAAGACTGCATTTCTGACCACTAGGGGGCACTATGACTACCAGGTTATGCCATATGGGCTAGCAAATGCACCTGCGGTATTCCAGTCATTCATGAATGAAATTTTCAGGGACCTCTTGAACAAATTTGTGATTGTCTACATTGACGATATCCTAATCTACTCCAAGTCTGAAGAGGAACACAAGGGTCACGTTAGAACAGTGCTTACCAGATTATTAGAGAATCAGCTCTATGTCAAGGCAGAGAAATGCGAATTCCATGTGTCCATGACCTCCTTCCTAGGCTATAACGTCAACCATCAGGGTGTGGAAGTGGATCAGTCTAAGATCAAGGCAGTCACTGAATGGCCACAGCCCACCACCGTGAAGGAACTTCAACACTTTCTAGGATTCGCAAACTTCTACCGACGTTTCATAAGGAACTACAGTATCACAGCCGCACCTATGACATCATTATTGAAGGGGAAGCCATCCAAGTTAAGATGGACTGATCAAGCTACACAGGCATTCGCTAAACTCAAGAACAGCTTTTCCACTGCGCCTATCCTGAAACACCCTGACCCCGACTTACCATTTATACTGGAAGTTGATGCCTCCGATTGTGGGATCGGTGCAGTGCTCTCTCAACGCCACGGACAACCAGGCAAGCTCTTCCCTTGTGCTTACTTCTCCAGAAAACTCACGGATGCTGAACGAAACTATGATGTCGGGAACAAGGAGCTACTGGCTATGAAAGGCAGCCATTGAAGAATGGAGGCATTGGTTGGAGGGTTCCGCTCACCCCTTCCAGGTAATCACTGATCATAAGAACCTCGAATACATCAAGTGTGCCAAAAGATTAAATCCTCGCCAGGCTCGCTGGTCCTTGTTTTTTACCAGGTTCCAATTCGCAGTGACTTACCGCCCTGGCAGTAAGAACAGTAAGGCTGATGCCCTGTCTAGAAGGCATGACCCCCCATTGAACAATCATCAACCCGAATCTATCCTGCCACCGTCCATCATCATAGCACCAATCAGGTGGGACATAATGGAGGAGATTCAAAGGGAACAACACAACGAACCTACGCCTCAAGGCTGTCCTGCTACTCGACACTATGTTCCATCCAGGATTCGACCAAGAGTCTTACAGTTGGTCCATTCTTCATTATGTTCCGGACACCCAGGTATCTCTCGCACACTACACCTCACGCAGAACTCTTTCTGGTGGCCTGATATGGTCAAGGATGTAGCAAATTTTGTCAAGTCATGTCCTGTGTGTGCACAGTCAAAAACCCCCAAGGAACTCCCATCAGGTTTGCTGCAACCCTTACCCATACCACAGAGACCTTAGTCACATTTATCCATTGACTTTGTCACTGATCTCCCCCCATCTGAAGGTTTTACTACTATTCTTGTAATTATTGACCGCTTCTCTAAGGCATGCAGACTCGTACCACTGAAAGGCCTTCGCACAGCCATGGATACCGTTTAAGCGATGTTCCACCATGTCTTCAGGATTTACGGTATCCCCGAGAATATTGTCTCAGACCGTGGAATACAGTTCACGTCCCAGGTATGGAGAGCTTTCTGTAAACAATTGGATATCAATGTCAGTTTAACTTCAGGTTACCACCCTCAATCGAATGGACAAGTGGAGAGATTGAATCAGGAGATCGGCAGATACCTAAGATCCTACTGTGGACGTGAGCAGCATCGATGGTCGGAGTTTCTTCCATGGGCAGAGTACGCTCAAAATTCGCTAAGACATTCATCCACAGGCCTTACTCCATTCCAGTGTGTGATAGGATACCAACCCCCCATGTTCCCGTGGTCTGGAGAACCGTCACTAGTACCTGCTGTTGACGACTGGATTCGTCGGAGCGAGAGGGTATGGGATAGTGCCCACATATGTCTGCAAAGGGCCATCAGGAGTCAGGAAATTCAGGCCAATCGAAGACGTCGTCCACATCCCCCCTATCAACCAGGACAAAGGGTCTGGCTCTCCACTCGGGACCTCAAGTTGCGGGTGCCCAGCAAGAAACTCAGCCCAATTGTGAGACAAATTAATGCGGTCACTTATGAACTGGAGCTGCCTGTTAATTACCGTATCTCTCCCTCCTTCCATGTTTCCCTCCTGAAACCGTTCCACCCGAATACTGACCCCAACGTCGAGAACCGGGAGCCACCTCCACCGCTGGACATTGATTGAACTCCGGCTTACGCGGTAAAGGAGTTGTTGGACTCCAGACGAAGAGGGGGTTAGCTTCAATACTTGGTGGACTGGGAGGGATACGGCCCAGAGGAAAGATCTTGGGTGGCCGCCCACGACATACTGGACCCCTCGTTAATTCAGGAATTTCATCGAGCCAGACCCGATTGTCCAGCGCCACGACCAAGGGGACGTCCTCGTAGAGAGCCAGGGGGTTCTGTAACGCCACGCCAGCAGAGGGAGCCCTCTCCCGAGTACTGACTGTGTTCCGATCCCTCTGCTTCACTTGTACTTCCTGTTTGTGTTAGATATAAGCATGGCCGCAACCACTATCACGTTGCGAAGTATTGCCAGCCTGTCTGCCTTACCGAGCGTTTTTCACATTGCCATTGTTTGCCTTCTTGTGTATGATCCTTGCCTGGTTTACCTGTCTCTGTCTTTGGATTTGCCCACTGTCTTGTTGTTTGGATTGGACTGCCTATCTGTGTATGATTCTCTGCCTCCTACGATTACGATTCTCTGCCTACTGTTTGGATTTGTCTGCTGTGGAAGTTATTAAACTGCACATTGATTCTAACGCCGACAACTTTAACAGTGCAGTTAATCTAAATGTAAGAAGCTAAAATAACCTCAACATTAACAACAACACTGAAATAAGAGTGCATGCTATTTATGTGCATCTGGCTGATAGATCAACTATGATTTATCTGTCAATCAGATGCTTTTCAAATCACTTTTTCTGTGCGCATGCTTTGGATGTGTGAGCACATGGGTGTATAAACAAGATGGTTTATGTATGAACTGAAAATTTATGTTTCATTCATACTCGAAAATGGAGAGCGCTCTCACGCAGAAAGTCCATAATAACCCAGTAGAAGTAATAACATGACGTGTAGGAAATCCCTAATATGGACAAAGGCATCCCACTATTGCTGTAAATAAAACAGGCAATTTCAGGTCATTTGGAGGAAAAAATATATTAAATGAATAATCCAGTGCGAACTGACATAACATTTGATACAGCATATAAACTATTCTGCCTTATTATGTGTTTGTATAAACCAATTCTAAAATTGTCATTAGGAAAATACAGAAATAAAATAAATATGACAGATATTCATGATAGATAGATAAATAAATATGATAGAATAAAAATTATTGGTTATCATCCAACAGTGTATATAATTTCTTATCCATTTAAAATACATAAGAAAAACCATCCACAGCTACAGATACAATCACTCATCCACACCCCCAATCACTGGAGTACTGAACACCTGCACCTCATTATCAGAGAACTATAAGAGCACACTCACCACTCTGGCTCATCGGCTGGTCTCAAGGTTACTCCTTCAGTGTCCTTCTCTTTGGGTGCTATCACACTGGCAGTTTAGTGGGGAACGGGGCACAGTTTGCATGAAAAATCGCTAATGTGAACACTGTCATCAGACCCTGGTGCGCACTGGGGTACCGAACCCGAGACTACTTGGAGAAAGTAGTCTGAGTTTGGTTGCTCCCAAACTAGTAAAAAAAAGTAAAGTATCCCACACATTCATAACACTGTCGATATCATTGTTTCCTCTACACACGAGAGAGCCGAGGTTGATTCCACACACTGTGCGGTCTTCGGTCATTTCTGACCAGAATATTTTACGTTTTGAAATGTTAAAAATCGCAGCTTCATCGGAATGATATGAAATGCGGTGACCTTCATGGCATTTGGGGTGTGAACACACAAAAAAATTGAGGGCATGATTCGAACAGTCTAAGTGGGCGTAAAAAAATAGTAACACTCAGGGTCTTCGGTCAAAAATGACCGTCCATAGGAAATGAATGGGAAATAGACAAAAATACAACAATTCAGAGAATATTTGTGTACACAATCTACAAATCGATCACAAAACGAAAAAAAAGTGCACAGCAGTGAAGGGATGACACTATAAAACATCAAGAGTGTGATATTGACACATCCAATCACACACAGATGCACACACACATACTTACACATAGACACCTATGAACTACTGTGTCTGTAACACAGAGCAAAGTTTTGAGAATGTGAAATCCATTCAATAATTCAGTCATAATGCAGAGAAAATCGAACAGCAGTGAAGGTATGACACTAAATAATCACATACACACACACACACACACTTATGACCTGCTGTCTGTAAAACAGGGATGAGAAGCAAGCGCTGCCTCTTGGGTTTGTCAGTGCACTTAGAAACTCAGACTTGGTCCTTTGCACCATTCTGAGGATTCTTATTTTTTATTTTTTTGCAGGAGCTCTGTGCCACTGAACAATATGTTCAGGTTTGATTGCAATCATAATGCAAAAACTTTAATGCAAATAATGCATGAAATCATTATTTATAACAGAAGAAATATAAAAAAAATTACAAAAAGTACTCTTTAGAATGTATTAATATATATTCAAGTCCACTACTTAATATGAGTAAGGGAATTCACAAGCCTCTCTATAGATTCCTATACTGGTAATAAGTGGTTGCACCATGCACTTAAATGTTTTTCTTTCTTTTTCTCTGACCAGGGGGCGCTAAAAAATCTTCCAAAAAATTTATTTGAAAGGCCTAGTCTCTGGTTTAATCTGAAATACAACATTAATTTGAAAATAATTTTGAAAAATTAGAAGAAAAAAAATTACGTAGTATTTTCTATGAGAAAAATTGTTCATAATTATTGCATAAATATGAATTAATACCTTAAAATTTTCTCAAAATACAAAAGGAAAAAAGAAAAAATATTATTGAATAAAAATATATTCCACTGATTTTACTGGGGGGCAAAAAAGTTACATTTCAGGTGTCCGGTCACTTTTGACCGTGAAGACCCTGAGTGTGACTCCCAAATGAGGGCCGCACAAGGGTTAATTAAATAAATTAAAATAAATTATTATGCTGTGCATAATAGCCCCAAAATAACAAAGAAATTACTACTATGCTCAGTTGCGTTGTGTTCTCCAGGCATTTTCCGTGTGCGTTTGTGATGATGTAAGGTGACTGCAAATGAACCTGGGTTTGATACAACTATTGAGTGTGAAAGCACTGAATTTCTAAGCCACTGTTGAATAAATGAATGTATATTTATAAATAAATAAAATAAAAATATATAAACCATAGTGCATGCAAGCATAAAATAAATAAATTTATAAAAAAAAAAAAAAAAAAAAAAAAAAAAAAACACGTGAAAGCGATTAGAAACCATAAGGACCCGTCTGCTCTGCTTTTTATAGCTCTCATGAATGTTACACAACGATCAAACTGCACAGTGCAAATAGCCAAAACCTGGATATTTTAGGCAATATTAAAATCCTGGCTGGGACGTGTCCGCATATGGTCACCCTAGCTTGCTCACTCACTCATTCCAGTAACATTAAACACTTTAAACAGGTATTGCACTCATCTTGTTTTCTTTATGACTGTAGTGATGTTTTTATGCACTAGTCAATAACACATTTGTTGTAGATGATGTTACAAAATTTTGTGTATGACTTTCTATACATATGACAGCAACCCATTGGCCCAAATCTCTTTGCCTGCATCAGCACACTCAGGTAACTGTTTTGTTATTGACTGGTGGGATCTCTTGCACCAATTGTTATGAAGTCTCATTTAGATTATCTCTCACATTTATGTCTTGTGTTTAACGCAGCTGACCCAAACCTGTTAGTCGAGCCCTCTGGATCTGATAAAGGCTCTGCACTACAATAGGTTTACTTAAAATTCTTGCATTTGACTGACCTAACTGAACTTTGGCTAAACCTCATTTACACTGTTACAGTCACTTCACCTGGGATAGCCATTTCCCCCCTAAGTTTTCAATTCATATTTGATGACTCATTGTAAACACTATGCACTCTAAAGCCAAGAAATTGCAGGCCAAAACAAGTCCCTAGTTCTAATACCTGTATATGGTCTGTTTGTTGTTATTTTCTCTAGTGGTCAACCGATATATCGTCAAGACCAATATATCGGTCGATATTCGTCATTTTTCATATCAGAAATCATGTCAGAAAAGGAGTTTCTGAGTTTAGTTTGTTTATGTGTTAGACACAAGTAGTGTTTGTTTAGAACCAAGTGTTGTTAGCTAGTAATCACATACTGTCCCACTTTTGTAAACATGTAATGTTGACATGGGTTCTGACATATTTTTTAACAGAAGAGAAATATATCAGAGACAATTTATAAGAGACATGTCACTTCCTCAATCCTCAATACCACTATATAATGAAAACCCCTAACGGCAAAGATGGCGGTTGTTTACACATGTCCCACCCCTCCCACTGGAAAGCCAATCATCTGCTTTTAACAGTCCACCCGGGAAACATTTAAGCCTATCTTCTGGTTCCGCTGACGTATGCGCACAGTTGAGGAACCCTTGCACATGCATAGGCATGTGGCATAAGCACAATGGAGAAAAACACAGAGGGAGTGCAGGAAAAAGAAAAGAAAGTGTATAAAGTTTTAGGAAGGCTAACAGCACAAGGAAAGACCTACCAGGTAGATGAAGATGAGCTGAAGTGAAGGGTCAAAGGAGAAAACATGTCCACAATCATGTTCAGAGCGTTAATAAGGATTTGTATTGCATACATTTACGTATAAAAGCACAAAAGTAGTTATAAGATGTACTGGCCAAATAAAATAGTTTAAGGGCTGCAAGTTAATAAGAAGCATAAATATCACAGTTTTTTTTAAATGCAAGGTGCATCATCTTGGATTATTAGTGGTCACAAATCATACACAGTTTGCCACATTGCCTCTAATGGCCATTTATAGAATACATGAGTGATATTTAGATAGCTCTGTTCACATGCTTTGCATCTGTGACACTCTACTTGTGTATACATAGGTTGGCAAAAAATATGTTCCTCTCAATGTGCTGCAACAGCCTAGAAAGGCAAAGACAAAGGTGACGATATTCTGCACTTTAACGGAGGGAGAGGCGGAAGATGTCATGATCCCAGTTCTTTCTCTTTTGTATCTCTGTCTCCACTTGCTGGTTCTTTCCTTTTTTTCCTTTGCGCTCACTTCTCTCTACTCTCATCATCTTCAGCTGTTCCTTGTTCTCTTCCGCTCACCTGCTCTCTATCTCCTATCATTAGGCTCCCTATTTCTAGCTCTGTCTCTTTCCATTCCCTGTTGGATTATTACTAACCACTTTGGATGTTTCTGACGTTTTTGTGCTTGCTCTACAGACCCTTAGTCCTGTCCTGTCCTGTCCTGTCCTGTCCTGTCTTGTCAAGTCATTTGGAGATTCTTTTGTGGGCTGTTTGTTAGCTGTTTTGTTCACCGCCCAGCTTCCTGCCGTGAGGTGTTACGGAGGGCCCCGCCGCTCGCTGGTCTCGCTGAGCACAGGCTCCCCGGACCAGCCACTTAGGCTTCATTGTCTCGACCAGGAATTTTCCCTGAACTCTGCCTTTGTTTGTCGGCTGTTGCGGCTTTGCCTTATTTCTATTAAAAGAAGATTAACCTGCCATTCGCCTCCTGGGTTCTCTCTCTCTGTGTTTCGTGATAGAAGACATTGCCAAGGGGTTTGGAATGGTACTGACCAAACAGGTGCCAAAAGACAAACTACTTTCTGGGATACCTGAAAAGGACATCCCAGCAAGTATGTCTGTGTAAGCTCTCTTTCTTCCACTGTTTGGTATCATGTCTTATAATATACTGGTGGCTGCACCTTTATTTATTAACTATGAGGAAAACATCCAGGAGTAAGTTAAGATGTGACACTGTATATCAGTATTTATTTTCCCCAAAAAATATAATTATTGTGTTCAGCCTGAGATCCTTTTTGAAAAATAATGATTTTTAAACCCTTGTCTGCTTTGCTGAACATTTAAATACATTTTAAGGATTGGGCATCTTGAATGTTTTAGTGTAATACCACTGGCAAAAGTTATTGCTTTTAAGGGACAGATTTACTAAGGGTTTAGCACAAACCCTCTTTTGGCATTAAAATCGTACAGAATTTACGTTTTTGTTTGCACACGGTGAAACAATTGCACTTTTTGGAGATGTTTGAGTTCTTTGTTAAACTTAATTGGCCTAATGTGCATTTTATTCTTGCATTACCATCCTACAAACCTTTTTAGCCTGTCAGCTAGTCCCTGTATCAAGAAGTCAATTAATCAACAAGAGCAAAAAATTTAATGTCTTTTGTGATTTATTGCAGAAAACTGATGATAGCAGCTCAAGTAACTTGAACATTTAAAAAAAAAAAAAATTGCAGGAGGACCATTGAACAAATGAAGATTAATGTGCAAAACCTTGGCCCTGAATCAGAGCTGGATTTGGCCACTCACTGCTTTGGGCCTACAGCAGCTGATTTTTTTTTTTTTTTTTTCCTTTTTGGAGGACTGTATGAAAAAAAAAAAACAGCACCCATAAGGGACACACATATACTAACGTGGAAGCTATCAGCTCAGATCTGTAAATAAAAACAAGAAAGTTCAGATTACTTGATCACAATTTGATTTATTTCATTTTAGACAAATACAAAATTAAAGTTTTATTTTTGTGGTCAGTTGTTTTACAGTAAATATTTGTTGGATTACTAAGGTAACAGAGATGTATTAGATAACAAATACAAAGTTTGATAAAATTGCAAAAATATGCACTAGAATAAAAAAATTATTTTAAAACCTTGTCCTTGTTCTTTTGACCACTCATGTGATTTTAGCAGAATTATGTCTGGTTTAACACCAAGAGATATTAAGTCCTGAATATGCTTGACTAGCTCTTGACTAATGTTTTCTAAGTGGCCCTCAGAAGAACTTGATGGGTCATGTCCTGAATGAATGGTGTAAAAAAGGGTTCCTCAAATCTTGCCCTGGAGGGACAATCTGCTGCAGTTTAGAGTTTAGCTACAACCCTTATCAAACTCACCTACCTGTGATTTTGTAATGATCCCAAAGACATTGATAAGCATGCTCAGGTGTGTTTGATTAGGGTTAGAGCCAGGGCCGTTTGAAGGAATTTGGGGGCCCCAAGCAAAATGGACATAGAGGCCCCCCGACCCCTTCACGCACGCAAAGCCTACAGGAACCACAGTATAGCCATACAGTTTAAGTTCACCCACACTTTATATAAATAAAAAAGGTTTACAGTGCAAATACTGCTTGAAAAAATAGTTTGGTGGGAATTCAATAGTGATTTGCAATAATATGACAGCACACACTTATCAGTTTAAACTCTGGGCTGTGCAGGATATCATCTATGATTATATATTGTACTGTGAACAATGACAATAAAGTTGACAGATGAATTAAGTGCATTTAAGTGCCATTCAGTTGGGGTTTTAAATAAAGCATTTTCTGAGATGCACATTAAACATTAAACACAAAACATTAATTTAATCTATATTTAAATTATTGAAAATTAAGCAAACTTAACTTTTTGGTAAACAAAGGGGATTTACTATTAAAAATAAAACATGGAAGAAATTTTGTGTGATTAAACCTTAAAAAAAAGTAAGATTTTTTTTAGCAGTAGGCTATGTTCTGCTGAACAATAGTAATACATCTCTAGCAAATACTTGTCTAAAACAGGACTTTTATTTTGACGGGTTGACGTACTATTTCTTCAAATCAAACGGTCAAATGCTCATGAAGTGACTGTCAGAGCAGTTCTGGAGATGTTGTTCATGTGTTGACGTCTTTAGTGAGACAGCAGATGCTGAAATTACCGCGAGCGTCACGTGGGCTTCAGTGTAAAGGAAGTCGCGATTCTGCTCCATTCATTAACAGAGACGAGCAGAACATGCAGGATTCATAATTTAAATAGACTGTTCCCGGATTTCCGGGATCGTGATTTGATGAAAGTGCAATGACCTATTTTTAATTAATTCATTCAAAATCGACACGCCACAACGTTCTCTTTACATTTGCCCTCGCCCTCAAATCAAAACACTGCTGACTCAGTAACGCGATTTCTGTTCTGCGTCTTCCTTATCCCGTTAAAAAAACATGTTACAGTAACCATATTCCTTCCTTTCGAAAAAAAAATGCACTAACTGTTCGTTACAAGCAGCATTTGCAGTCAGGTAGGTAGCTAACATAAACATATTTTTGCTAGCCTACCTGCTGCAAAATTACACTATTTGTATAAGACTGACAAGGTAGAGCTATTATATCCAGTGTAATTTATCAATTACCACTATCTTTTTTTTTTATATCCTCCTCTTCCTTTCTCTTCTGGCTTCCTGAAGCATAATTCCGCTTCATGACTGCCGAGGAGGTTTTGTATTTTGCCGGTAGCAAAGATCAAGTGTTGGCTGGCTGCTTTCCGCAACTACTGAGAGGGGCCCCCTTGAGGGGGATCGCGATAACAGTGTCATTGCACGTTACTGCATTGACAATCAAAGAGGCGCTCAAACAGTGTCGTTGCATTTTATTCTTAACCAGTCGTTGTCTTGGGGCCCCAGGCCAGCTCTGGGCCCCAAGCAATTGCTTGGTTTGCCTGCCTTGTCGCGACGGGCCTGGTTAGAGCTAAACTATGCAGGAAAGTGGATCTCTTGGGTCAGATTTGAATATACCTGGTGTAAAGCCTTTTGACTATAACAGTTTGTTGAGCCAGTCTGTCCCCTTTTTAAAGGAAACATAGGCCTTGCATCCTTCGTTGCGTGCATGCTCCAGACTGTTTGCATGAAAACAAGAAATATCTTTTTTTTTTGATTTTGCAGACTTGCAGAATTCATAGTCCTGAAGTTGGCATCTTTGGAGGTGTTTATGGTAGTGAGTATTTGCTGTATAAATTCACAGGCATCTAAATCCTTTTCTAAAACATGGGCTGTTATATCAGTCTCTTTTTTGTTTCATTTAAAGCGCTCCCCTTTGTAAACCGTTGTTTTTATGAATTCCTCCATCTCTGATGTCGAAATCTAAAAAGCAAAGGGACCCAAACAATCAGACTAAACATCAATAATGTAAAGTTAAAATCCATGATAATCTTAAAAAAACAATGAAATGCTTACTCTGACTTCTTCGAAACAGATTTAAAACAGTAATAATACATTAACATTCATATGATGACTTTAGGTCATATTCATATGTAACAGAATTAATCAGTGATCACTTGAGGTCATCATATTCATATGTAACAGAATAAATCGGTGATGACTTGAGGTCATCATATTCATATCTTTTCTGGAATCTTTTCTGGGAGCGTCCTAGACTGTTTCGCGCTGATGGATTACACCCCAGTCGAGTCGGAGCGGAGCTTCTCTCTGACAACATCTCCAGGACACTTCGCTCCATGTGACTAGTAAGTCAATTCTCAAATAACCATTATGATGAGTTTTGTTCCACCCGCTTAAATGATAAAAGTACTTGTGCTGTAAAACCTATTAAGACTGTGTCTGTTCCCCGAATAGTGAGGTCAAAATATAAATATAATGTAGGATCTAGAAAAAATCTTATCGTAATTAAACCAGAAAAATGTAAAGTAAATGAACAAAAACAATTTTTAAAGTTTGGGCTCATAAATATTAGATCACTCACACCAAAAGCAGTTATTGTAAATGAATTGATCACAGATAATAGTTTTGATTTACTCTGCTTGACTGAAACCTGGCTAAAACCAAATGATTATTTTGGTCTAAATGAGTCTACTCCACCAAACTACTGTTATAAGCATGAGCCCCGTCAGACTGGTCGTGGCGGGGGTGTTGCAACAATATATAGTGATATTCTCAATGTTACCCAGAAAACAGGATACAGGTTTAACTCTTTTGAAATACTAATGCTAAATGTTACTCTGTCAGACACGCAAAAGAAATCTAATGTATCTCTTGCTCTGGCTACTGTGTATAGACCACCAGGGCCGTATACAGAATTCCTAAAAGAATTTGCAGATTTCCTCTCAGACCTTCTAGTTACAGTTGATAAGGCGCTAATCATGGGAGATTTTAATATTCACGTTGATAATACAAATGATACATTAGGACTTGCGTTTACTGACCTAATAAACTCCTTTGGAGTCAAGCAAAATGTCACCGGGCCCACTCATCGTTTTAATCATACACTAGATTTAATTATATCGCATGGCATCGATCTTACTGCTATAGATATTGTACCTCAAAGTTATGATATTACAGACCATTTCCTCGTATCGTGCATGCTGCGTATAACTGATATTAACTATATGTTGCAGCGATACCGTCTGGGCAGAACTATTGTTCCAGCCACCAAAGACAGATTCGCAAATAACCTGCCTGATCTATCTCAACTGCTATTTGTACCCAAAAATACACATGAATTAGACAAAATTACTGACAACATGGGCACTATTTTCTCTAATACATTAGAAGCTGTTGCCCCAATCAAATTGAAAAAAGTTAGAGAAAAACGTACTGTACCATGGTATAACAGTAATACTCACTCTCTCAAGAAAGTAACTCGTAGTCTTGAACGCAAATGGAGAAAAACTAACTTAGAAGTTTTTAGAATTGCATGGAAAAACAGTATGTCCAGCTATAGACAGGCTCTAAAAACTGCTAGGGCAGAGCATATACACAAACTCATTGAAAATAACCAAAACAATCCAAGGTTTTTATTTAGCACAGTGGCTAAGTTAACAAATTACCAGACGCCACCTGATTCAAATATTCCACCAACGTTAAATAGTAATGACTTTATGAATTTCTTCACTGATAAAATAGATAACATTAGAAATACAATAGCGAATGTAGATTCTACAACATCTAACACTTCAGTTTCATCCATCGCACCCAAACATAAACTGCAGTGCTTTACAACCATAGGACAGGAGGAGCTAAATAAACTTATCACTGTATCTAAACCAACAACATGTTTATTAGATCCTGTACCCACTAAATTACTGAAAGAGCTGTTACCTGTAGCCGAAGAACCGCTTCTCAATATCATTAACTCGTCGTTATCTTTAGGACACGTCCCAAAACCATTCAAGCTGGCGGTTATCAAGCCTCTTATTAAGAAACCAAAACTAGATCCTAGTGTATTGGCAAATTATAGGCCTATTTCAAATCTTCCATTTATGTCTAAAATTTTAGAAAAAGTTGTGTCAGCTCAATTGAGCACCTTCCTGCATAAAAATGATCTGTATGAAGAATTTCAGTCAGGTTTTAGGCCCCACCATAGCACAGAAACTGCACTTGTTAAAATTACAAATGACCTGCTCCTTGCGTCAGACCAAGGCTGCATCTCATTTCTAGTCTTACTTGATCTTAGTGCTGCGTTCGACACCATAGATCATGACATACTCATAGATCGATTACAAAACTATACAGGTATTCAAGGGCAGGCTCTAAGATGGTTTAGATCCTACCTGTCCGATCGCTACCATTTTGTTTACTTAAATGGGGAGTCATCTCATTTATCATCAGTAAAATATGGAGTGCCACAAGGATCTGTCCTAGGTCCCCTTCTATTTTCAATATACATGTTGCCCCTTGGTAATATTATTAGAAAATACGGAATTAGCTTCCACTGTTATGCTGATGATACTCAGCTATATATATCAACGAGACCAGATGAAACTTCCCAATTATCTAAGCTAACAGAGTGTGTTAAAAATGTAAAAGATTGGATGACAAATAATTTTCTCCAATTAAATTCGGATAAGACGGAGAAATTAATTATTGGACCAAAAAACACTACACAGAATCTTGTAGATTACAATCTGCAACTAGACGGATGTACTGTTACTTCCTCTACAGTCAGAAATCTGGGTGTTATATTAGACAGCAATTTGTCTTTTGAAAATCATATTTCCAATGTTACAAAAACTGCATTCTTCCATCTTAGAAACATTGCCAAGCTACGAAACATGTTATCTGTTTCTGATGCAGAAAAGCTAGTTCATGCATTCATGACCTCTAGACTGGACTATTGTAATGCACTTCTAGGTGGTTGTCCTGCTTCTTCAATAAACAAGCTACAGGTCGTCCAAAATGCAGCAGCTAGAGTCCTTACGAGGTCAAGAAAATATGATCATATTACCCCAATTTTACAGTCTCTGCACTGGCTACCTATTAAGTTCCGCATCAGTTACAAATTATCATTACTTACCTATAAGGCCCTAAATGGTTTAGCTCCAGCGTACCTAACTAGCCTTCTACCACGCTACAACCCATCACGCTCCCTAAGGTCACAAAACGCTGGACTTTTGGTAGTTCCTAGGATAGCAAAGTCCACTAAAGGAGGTAGAGCCTTCTCACATTTGGCTCCCAAACTCTGGAATAGCCTTCCTGATAATGTTCGGGGTTCAGACACACTCTCTTTGTTTAAATCTAGATTAAAAACACATCTCTTTCGCCAAGCATTCGAATAATGTATCTTTTTAATTGTGAGTGTAGTTGCTTCTGATCAAAGGTGCATTTTTATTCATTAGCTTGGGTTAAACTAATTTTACTTTGTTGGATCAGCAGCTATGCTAATGATGTCTGTATTTTGTTTCTATGTTTTGCCACGGGATTCACATCCCGTGGTAACTAGGATTTACACAAGCTCCAGTCTGGATCCAGAAGAGATGATGCTGACCCTCAGAGGACCTCAGATGATGCTAACCCTGAATGAACAAACAGAACTAACAATTATTCCTAAATGTGTGACTTAATCATCTAATAACTTAATTAATAATATTGATAGTTCATCGTCTAGCTGACTACGTCTTGTATTATTATTATTATTTTTTAGTTTTTCTAAAATCCTGTCAAATGTGCACAAACTACTAGCTACTACTAAATATTGTAGAAACATAATTTTCTGTAAAGTTGCTTTGTAACGATTTGTTTTGTAAAAAGCGCTATACAAATAAACTTGAATATAATTGAATTGAATGAATATGTAACAGAATAAATCAGCGATGACTTGAGACACTCATATTCATATGAAACAGAATAAATCAGTGATGACTTGAGGTCATCATATTCATATGTAACAATAAATCAGTGGTGACTTGAGCTATTCACATTCATTAACAACAGAATAAATCAGTGATTACTTGAGGTCATCATATTCATATGTAACAGAATAAATCAATGATCACTTAAAATATTCATATATAACAATAAATCAGTGATGACTTGAGGTCATCATTTTCATGTTTAACAGAATAAATCAGTGATGACTTGAGACATTCATATTCATATGTAACATAATAAATCAGTGATGACCTGAGGTCATCATATTCATATGTAACATAATAAATCAGTGATGACCTGAGGTCATCATATTCATATGTAACAATAAATCAGTGATGACTTGAGGTCTCATATTCATATGTAACAGAATAAATCAGTGATGACTTGAGGTCATCATATTAAAATGTAACAATAAATCAGTGATGACCTGAAGACATCATATTCATATATAAAATTATAAATCACTGATGACTTGAGGTCATCATATTCATATGTAACAGAATAAATCAGCGATGACTTGAGACACTCATATTCATATGAAACATAATAAATCAGTGATGACCTGAGGTCATCATATTCATATGTAACAATAAATCAGTGATGACTCGAGGTCTCATATTCATATGTAACAGAATAAATCAGTGATGACCTGAGGTCATTATATTCATATGTGACAGAATAAATCAGTGATGACTTGAGGTCATTATATTCATATGTGACAGAATAAATCAGTGATGACTTGAGGTCATCATATTCATATGTGACGGAATAAATCATTGATGACTTGAGGTCATCATATTCATATGTGACAGAATAAATCAGTGATGACTTGAGGTCATCATATTCATATGTGACAGAATAAATCAGTGATGACTTGAGGTCATCATATTCATATGTGACAGAATAAATCAGTGATGACTTGAGGTCATCATATTCATATGTAACAGAATAAATCAGTGATGACCTGAGGTCATCATATTCCCATGTAACAATAAATCAGTGATGACTTGAGGTCATCATATTCATATGTAACAGAATAAATCAGTGATGACTTGAGGTCATCATATTCATATGTGACAGTGTAAATCAGTGATGACTTGAGGTCATCATATTCATATATAACAGAATAAATCATTGATGACTTGAGGTCATCATATTCATATGTAACAGAATAAATCAGTGATGACTTGAGGTCTCATATTCATATGTAACAGAATAAATCAGTAATGACTTAGATATTCATATTCATATATAACAGAATAAATAAGTGATGACTTGAGGACATCATATTCATATGTAACAGAATAAATAAGTGATGACTTGAGGACATCATATTCATATGTAACAGAATAAATCAGTGATGACCTGAGGTCTCATATTCATATGTAACAGAATAAATCAGTAATGACTTAAATATTCATATTCATATATAACAGAATAAATAAGTGATGACTTGAGGGCATCATATTCATATGTAACAGAATAAATAAGTGATCACTTGAGGACATCATATTCATATGTAACAGAATAAATCAGAATGTAACAGAATGTTATTTTGGCGGACTCTGCAGGACACACATAGTGATGACGTCATAAAGTTTGATTGGCTGAGGCAGTTGTTGTCCCAGGGTCATCATAAAAAAATATTGGTCTCAGGACAATGAGGACTTGGCAAAATCAGGATGTGTGCTGTGCTGTGTGGATGTCGCAGGTCGTGACGAGAAATGATACAGGCATACAGAAGATGCTCAGGTCAGATGCTCTCAATCAATATAGCAATACAGGATCCACATAAATGAAATGATATAAAGCTGGAGATTCTGGATTCTATTTTAGATTATGATAGACCAGATATATTTTATAATTTAATGCAGTTTGATAGTTTGCAGTTTGTGTTATTCACTTTCAAAGACAGTGTTTAGAACACACTCACACACACACACACACACACACAAAGCACCTTTATTGAGGTGGTTCATCATACGAAAAACAACATAATACTATTTGTCATAAACAGCAGCTTTTTCTGTAACTTCAAAGTGTTTTCTGTAAAATGATATAAAGATATCGCATTTACTCCACTGTCTCTGGGTATGGGGACACAACAAATTTGGGTAGTCAGAAACAAAAAGGGTATTATTCCTTCCTTCAGTTGGAATAAACTACATGTGCTGGAAAACACATAAACTAGGTTTGAAGTTGCTTAGGCCCTTGCCTGAGCTATACAATCTCAAACTTCAGTTTTGTAAGGGAAACAGGCCAATTTAGCTCAAAGGGAATCATTTAAGATTTTAAAGGGAATTTGAACAGAATCACTGTTTCACGGCTGATCACTAAAGCGCCCTGCGATTCACTGAACGAGCCATTTAACATCAAATCTGCACTGGATATTAATATCCAAAGTATAGTGATAGTGTAGGGTACCAGCCATCTATCTTTCCCAGTATGGAATCCGAGGTTGCGGTCCCCTCCGTTCACGCCTTCGTCCAGAGGTGCCACCGCACTTGGACCAGAGCCTGCGAGACTCTACTCCAAGTGGGGGCGCGCACCAAGGCCAAAGCCGACCGCCACCGGTCTAGGCCTCCCGTATGACGAAGGCATAAACGGAGGGGACCGCAACCTCGGATTCCATACTGGGAAAGATAGGTGGGTCAAAAGGTGTGGCTTTCTACTAAAAACATTCCTCTCCGTTCCGTATCTAATAAATTGGCTCCCAAATTTATCGGCCCGTTTACTGTCACCAAGATCATTAGTCCGGTGACAGTCCACCTCAAACTCCCTCCTACGTACAGGAGAATTCACCCCGCCTTTCATGTATCCAAAATCAAGCCCGTATTTCATTCTCCCATTAATCCGCCTACCCCGGTTCCTCCCCCACCGCGTCTCGTAGATGGGGAAACCACTTATTTGGTTAATCGTATTCTGGACTCTAGAAGGAGGGGACGCGAATTTCAGTACTTGGTGGACTGGGAGGGTTACGGTCCGGAGGAGAGAAGTTGGGTACCTGCTAGGGACATCCTGGATCATTCCCTTATCGATGATTACAATCGACAGGTAAGAGACTCTGGGGACGCCAGGAGGCGTCCTTAGGAGGAGGGGTACTGTCATGGTTCGTGAATGCACCGTCTCCAGCTGTAGTCATGTTGATTGTTTCATGTTAATTCTAACAGACTATATAATGCCTTGTCTTTCGTCTCCTGTTTGTCTGATCGTTGTTTGTAGATTACGGTGTTGATGTCGTGTTCGTGTTGTTCCTGTCTTGATTTGTCTCCGTACTGGTTTCTGTCGGATCCTGTCTTCACTCACGGAATATACTCACCACCATTGGAGTTATCACCACTGTCATCGTCATCAGCGCACTCTACTTCTCAACTCACCCGTCTGTGCTGCCATCGTGGTTCCTGCGTCACTCTCTGGCCTTCCATCATCTCATCCAATCAATAAACTTCCTTTTACTTGCATTTGTCTCCTGTCCTCCATAGCCACCGTTACAGGGATAAATTAAGTGATTGATGGCTGTTCATGTCTATGCAATTTCATGTATTGCTGTAAACTTGGGATTTCACATTTTCATTCTCTTAAACTCATTCTACCCTAACTTTCTATCTTCCTGCAACTTGTGTGAATGTGTGAGTGCGTGTGCTTATGTGTTATATTAGTTTATATGTCTTAGATTTATCTAATAAAGCCTTATTCATATTGAAAAGAGAAGTATCTTGTGTTTTTTGCTTACAAGTTATTGTCTTAAACTGCCGATCTTGTTACTGTGCTAATTTATAGTGTAAACTGCCAGCATTCTTATCATCCAGAACTCAAAATACTCCATTGAAACATCATGACGGCCAAGAATATTTGAAGTCTTGCAAACAACGAAAACTCTCTGAAGCTTCTACGTAACCAGGCAACCCACCAATCACCAGGAGAGTTTTCCCAAAAGATGTCATCCAAACGACAGACCTGCAACCAACGGAGGCGCTGGGATTCACTGAGACGAGGCAACAAGAGAATCTTCAACTTTTCTGAACCCCGATTTTCAGCGCAAATGCAAGTAAAACAAACAAACTTTATTTCTTGCTGAAATACGTGCAAATTGATCTTAAGCAGTAAAGATAAGACACATCTCTGCTTTGGTGATTTTCTTGGTCCGATCTACAGTAATTAATAACTTACTCCTGGGACTTCATGCAAATCCGTTATCATCCTCTTCAGTAACTGTGTGTGTGTGTGTGTGTGTGTGTGTGTGTGCATGCGTGCGTGCGTGCATGTTCATTAGGTTTTAGATCCATGTAATAGAGTAGTTCAATAAATTATTGTTTAATTTATAAAGAATTATTGACTTGTGTGGTGTATTTTAAGATTAAACTTTGCCCAGATCCTGTGCTACCTAGCTCGTAGCTTATAAATTATCATTCTATTTGTATTCTCATTGTCTTTATTAGCCATTAGCCCGGTCCTGGTTTGGCACTTCAGTATTTGAACGAGCTCTTTACATTATAATCCTCCACGTCCGCTGCGTTCTCAAAACTCAAGCAATTTGATAATACCTAGAATATCAAAATCAACTGCGGGCGGCAGATTCTTTTCCTATTTATCGTATTAGCAAACCTAAATGATATTCAGCTAAATTACTGTAATGCCAACTCTGCATGCTATTGTTTTACTGACAGTTGTCAGTTTAATTCAAATACAGTCGCTTTGCAATAGTGTGGTTTGAGTGACTTTTTCTATTTTTTATTACCGGAATTATAAAAGAAAAGAATAGAAACAGAATAAAATAGAATTGTTTTACACTTGAAATTCTGCCCCCCTCACATCTGAAATGCTACACCCCATTTATTTATTCTTTTTTTTTTTTTCCTTTACGAAAGAGTCTGTACCACATGATGATAGATTTTGGTCAGGTGTAAGTCACAATGAATTTTAAGCTTTCAAGAAAAATCCCAAATAAAAGTAGGGATCCGTTGTTTTGTACACAATTTCCCTTGTTCTGGGATCAGTTATTACTTTTGATCAGCTGTTAGCAGCTATTATTATTATTATTATTATTATTATTATTGTTATATAACATCCATCCTGAACTTGTGTCAAAAGGTGTACCACATCGTGCACATACATTTCAATCATAAAACAAACAAAGGGCTATATGATTTATATAGCTGTTAGAAATACAAGCAATTAATGTAAATTCCCATTTTTTGTTAACTGCAAAAAGTCAATGTCATTTTTTATTAAGAAGTACATAATGCAGGTCCAGAGCATGGCTGTGATGGAGATGGTCACTGAGAGTCCACTGTGCCTAGTGCTGACCCAGCCTACACTCCAGAGCCTGCCACAGCCTGTGGAGAGCAGAACTAATGGATCAGACAACAGTGAAAGCAGTGATGCTATTGTGTAACTATTATTTCACGATATGACATTGAAATCCACCAGTTCAACAGGGAAGTGTATGTTTGCTGTCAGTCCAGGCAGTTATAATGAACCTTCTCCAGTTACTATGAAAGCTATCCTTAGTACCCCCCCCCCCCCCCCACCCCCAAATTAATTGCTTTAATGTTGCTTTATACAGCTATGTTGTACAATTGCATGTTTATTTGTGTGTTTAATGTGTTTTAGGTGAAGATTTCCCCATCATTTGTTTCTTTGTGTTCTTCTCAGGTTTTAGTAAAATTATGTAACATTTTGGAGCAAATATGCAAAATAGTAAACTAAAACTCGAAGCTAAAATAGCAAATATCTCCACAGCTACAGTAAATTTTCCAGGAGAACTGACATAAGCTGGTATAAATGTAAGCCAGACAGCACAGAATATGAGCATACTGAATGTGATGAACTTGGCTTCATTGAAGTTATCAGGGAACTTACGAGCAAGAAAAGCTAAAACAAAGCACAAAATTGATAGCAAGCCAGTATAACCCAGAACAGCCCAGAAAGCAAGATCTGAACCTACGTCACATTCTAGGATGATCTTTTCTCTGTAATAGCTCAAATTCATATAAGGAAAAGGAGGGGATATTGTTAACCAAAGCACACATATTATCATCTGTATTAATGTTAAGGAAACAACACTGAGTTGCTGTTGAAGAGGCCCAAACCATTTCATAACATTACTTCCTGGAAGTGTAGCCTTGAAGGCCATTAAAACTACTATAGTTTTCCCTAGAATGCAGGAGATACAGAGGACAAAAGTAATTCCAAATGCTGTGTGACGCAACATACAGGACCACTCAGTGGGCCGACCAATGAAAGTAAGTGAACAGAGAAAACACAAAGTCAATGAAAAGAGCAACAGGAAGCTCAGCTCTGAGTTGTTGGCTCTGACAATAGGTGTTTCTTTGTGAAGATAAAACAGAAAAGATACAATTGTTGTTAACAACACTCCAATGAAGGAGAAAATACAAAGCACCATCCCCATGATTTCTGTATAGGAAAGGAATTCAATCACTTTTAATACACATCTGTCATTACTTTCATTTGACCAGTACTCCAAATCACAAGGAAAGCAGTCATTAGAATCTGTGAAAGAATTTCAAGAAAAGTTTACTGAATGGAAAGTGTATGATGAAGTCACTTGATCAATGAGAATTATACAGCATGTATTTTACCCGTGCCATTACTGATTTCTCCTTCTCCACATGGAATACAGTCATAGCAGCAGACAGGTCGTCCTTTTTGCACAGCCTTCCTAGTTCCAGGGGGGCAGGTCTCACTGCACACGGACACAGGCAACTATAAGAAAATAAGTTGGCTAATAAATATCATGTTGTCACCATGACATAATTTCCCCCTGCAATTTCAATAATATTCCCACTTGTTCTTTAGTGCTGTCCTTTTCATGATTTTAACATATATTTGATTTTAATAAATATTTTTTATTTTTCATGTGCCCTCAACAATGTACCTGTCCACTGTCCCCTGTCCATAGAATGTGTTCCTGATTGACTTGAAGATGTTGCTCTGAAGGCAGTGAGCTGTCATAGAAGCCCACATTCTTAAACTGCAGACTTCCATCCTGAACAGGCTGCCAGTTAACAAGGTCATATCTTGCCACTGGATTACCACTTGCATCAAAGAAAATTTCTTCACCTGTTTTGACTGTGAACTTCACACCTCCGATATACTCTAACACCTGAGAACATAGATCCTTTATTTCTATTGTAAGTAGTTTCATTATTATTATTATTATTTTTTTTCTATTGTTATTTTATGAGCTCTAAATACCTTTTGTGGTGTTGGTCGTTCTCCTTTGCTGCTTTTGGTGGAGGATTTAATGTCTTTTAATATATTATGTAGTGTTTGTGCAATAGCATACACTGCAGTGTACACTTTATTTGCTATTCGTAGCTC
Source organism: Carassius gibelio (assembly GCF_023724105.1). Lineage (NCBI taxonomy): Eukaryota > Metazoa > Chordata > Actinopteri > Cypriniformes > Cyprinidae > Carassius > Carassius gibelio. The sequence continues at coordinate 16,085,178 of NC_068388.1, forward strand.
TGACACATCAGTATATTCATTTTGCAGCTCTGCAATTCTCTCTGAACCAGTACAGCCACCACTACCACTGTTACTTAAAGAGCACTGAAAAGTTGTTTCCCAGAATTCTTTTAACAGTTCATTGTTTGGTTCTTGATCAGGGTGCACATTCACTAGGAACTCCCGCAGGCCCATAAGTTTGGCATTTGCTATAGCAAAACCCACAGCTCCAGAAAGAAAACTGTATTCCTTTGTTTCTGCAAGAGTTCGGGAAGTGATCCAGGACTCACTACCAACCCATTGTATTCCTGTGATGTTGTGCTGTGAAATTACTTTCAGGAGGGGAACAAAATCTCCTAATGCAATAAAAGCCAGTACCACCCTGGCGGTGCCCTTTTTTATCACTTCCACCGTCTTCAGGAACTGGTCTTGTGGATCAGTTTTAAATATGGCCTCTGAGTATTCAATACAAATCCCTTCTTCTTTTGCAGACTCCTCAAATGCTGCAATGCCATTACTACCATAGTCACTGCGACTCCTTACTGTCCCAACCCAGGTCCAGCCAAAGTGCTTGACAAGTTTGGCTAGTGCTCTGCTTTGATAATAATCACTGGGTATTGTTCTGAAGAAGGATGGATACATTTTTCTGTTACTCAGGCATGCACATGTGGCAAAATGACTAATCTGCAAGAAGAAAAATGCAGAGTATATTAACAGTTATTTAATCTTTTTTTTTTTTTACTCATTAATCCACTATACATTATATGCTCTTTTTTTTTCTTTCGCAAAAATGTATAAGAGGGGAACAAAAACAATACATAATTACTACACAAATAGCATAACTATTATAAACATACTACTACAATCTAAACATATTTAAGACATTGGTTTCTAAATTTACAACAATTGCTTTAAATTAGTTTAAATATGCCTTGCAGTTGTTTATCATACACTTATTAAAAATGATAACAAGCAGCAGATAAGTAAGATTTCTCACAACAGGTAAGCTGAATGGACCAACTAAAGATGCCAAACCAATGGTGGGAGAGGAGTTTGATTCTCCAACAATGGCATGAACAGCTGGTGGTCTAGAGCAGGATGTATCACTTAAAGTCTCTTCATAACCATTCATCAAAGCCATGCCTGAGAGTACAGTCAGAGCTACAGAGCTACAGGAATCATATATCTTATAGCCCAAAGAAACACCAGGCAACAGTTGTGTGCTATTATTAATCTCCTCAATTGCAAAAATCAGTGTCTGAGCAAATTTGAACTCACGCAAGTTGAAGCTGTGAAAATAAAAAAAATTAGTTGTGTATTTACATTCTGCAAAGGATTCTCAGAATCATGTTCAACTGTTTATTTATCCTCATGTTTTCTCTAAAATAGTTACTTTAATACAGACCTGATGCATGTTGTTGACTCTGGTTTGGAAGTGAATGGATGCATCTTTAGCAGAGCACTTCTATGGAATGAGAAAATTGCCCCGATATTAATGTCTTTATGCGCAGAAAGTAGTGGAAGGGCAGGCAGACCAAGCAGTCTGCAGACTTGTGCTGAAGCTGGCACACAGACCCCATACACCACCAGTAACAGTAGCACCAGTGGTATAGTCCTTTTTGCCATGTTAATAAATACACAGGACAGGAACCTCTGAGGCAGAACAAGGACAGTCCTGCCTTTTATTGTTTAATTATTATTATTATTATTATTTTTTTTTTGTCCTTTGGGGTTGGCGTACCCAATCCTTAACGATCATGAGCGTTAATGTTCAGTCAAACAAAATTTAATCAGACACCTTCAACATTTCACACATTATCACAGTTAATTCGCTTTAGTTTAGAACATCTATACATCTTAATAATGTCATGTAACACTTAAGCAAAACTTGGCCAGGTTTAAGTGAAAAAAAATTTGCCACAAATTTTTATATATATATATATATATATATATATATATATATATATATATATATATATATATATATGCTGTAAATTCACTGCAATTACAGCTAGTAGAGTACAAGGAATATACAGGTTTTTTATTTATTTATTTATTATTACAATATAGTACTGTATTAATACAACAGTGTTACTGTGATTATAGTAGCATTATTACAGTAAAATGATGTAATTTATTGTAAGTAATTACAGTTTCACTGAAGAATCTAGCTCACTTCCAGATGTCCAGACAGTCTATCATCAGGGAGAACATGGTGATAAACAACAAAGGTGTCCAGCCAGTCTTGAACTGGGGAAGCTGTGGGGTGTGGGGGAGCATCAATACTAGCCCATCAAGTGTGTAGAGCCCTTGTCTCTTCTCTGCTTTCCTGCCCATCTGGAAGTTGATTCCACAAAAAGTTCTGAAAATAGAGAGAGTGAAAAAAGTTTACATATCTGTTAATGATGATAAAAAAATAAAAATAATAATTATAAAATTCAACAAAATATTCCTACTTGCTCATTGAAAAAAAAAAAGGACATTGATGTATTTATTTAACACTAACACATTTAACAACTTAACACTTAGATTTACATTGGCTTTTACATTGTTTTCCTGAAATATGTAATGTCACTGTATGTACTGTAAATTGTATGTCGCTTTGGATAAAAGTGTCTGCAAAATACTACTGTCCCACCGGTGGGCCACTTGCCATTACATGTTTTAAACAGTAATATCTTAGTCTGAACCTAAATTAATCTTGACAAACTATATATCATTGGAAAGCTTAAAGACTGTAGTTTTGATATGTGGTGACTTATTTTTTTTTTTTTATATATTTTACAGAGCAACTGTAATTTATTAATATGCAAGAAGACTACTCAGAGTCAGTGCGTTCTGACCTTTACTTTGAAATAGTGATGCATAGATAAAATCATGAAAAATCTGTAAAACTCTCTATTCATTATCATGGAGAGTGTTCAAAAGATAACATCCATTGTATTTTTTGAGAAAAAAAAAGGTCCAGGGTTCTCATAGCATGTCTTTTGTTTTGTTTTTAAAATTTAAAACCGTTTAAGTTGGAAATGTCATTTTTACGTCTATGCTCAAAAAGTGGATCCGACAGTTAACAGGCAGGGGTCATATGATGCAGCTAAAAATATTTTTTGTGTGTTTTTGGTGTAATGTTTTCATGGTTAAAAAAAAAAAAAAAAACACTATTACCAATATTGTTTCTCCTCTATGCCCTGTCTTCTGAAACCTGACTGTTTTTACATAGCTTATCATTCTGAAAAGCGAGGTGTGCTCTGATTGGCCAGCTATCCAGTGCATTGTGATTGGCCGAATACCTAAAGTGTGTGATGAAAATATTTAAGCCCCTTAACATACTGTGCCTTAACATACTGCATAACAGAGCAGATGGAAACTGCTATCCAATTATAGGGTTTATTTGCCAAATTTGAATGATGGATCTATTTTCTTTATTAGTGTGTAAACAGTTTAAAAATACATTTGAACAAACTCAAGTGTGCTTGAGGCCTCTTTAGGATACTGTAAGTTAAACACATAGTAAGCAGCGAAGGTCACATCCACTCCATTCAGAAAGTTGTTGTAGGGGCCCCATTACAATAGTTCCTTCCATGGACATCATCCACTTGCCTGCCCTTAACACAATGATCACTAAAAGAGCACTAGAAAGCAGTGTTGACATGATGGGAGAAAGTACCAAATTTATCTGGTGGGAAACAAAGTTATGGTATGTTTTTTTTATTTTTTTTATTTAGAATAGGAATTTTATGGATGCAATAGGCTTATGTTGAATTACGGTCTTTCCTTTCTTCTTTGACATATCCATTTAACAACTATTAACTGGGCTTGAAGCAAGGAAACTTTCTGTGCCTGAAATATGGTCAGGGTGCAATAAATCAGTGTGCCTATAAAATAAATAAAAAGTTACCTAGTTTAAATTTGGCTGCTATCCCCTTCAAAGTAGTCTCCTTGTGTAATGAGTGAAACATAGCTCTCAGTCCACCTGTCTTGGTTGGAACACTTCCTGGAAGTCTTGCTATGCTATCCAGCACCATCTGAGACATGTTTTGGATCTCATCTACTGTGTCAAAATGGTAACCCAGTTTTAATTTTTGAAAACTTGCACATTTTCCATGGGCTATGAGCATGTGCGTTGTCACATTGGAGCACACTGAATCTCTTAGATCCACTTAAATAACATGTTCCAGAGAGTGTTTCAACTGACGCAGAAGCACTGAGAGCTGTGTATTACTGGACAAGAAGTCTAGAGAGCTGGTGTCACTCGGCAACTGTCTTGCAGAGGTTTTTGAAATTGTGCAACTTTCTAGCACATCTCTTGAAGAAAGAGTGCTTACTCTTGAACCTGAGAGTCCAAAGGTGAATTAAGGGGCCAAACTCTGTCATGAGCTGTGGATAATGAAGCAGGTAGTGGTGTTTGGGCTTCAGGGGCTGATTAGGAAAGAGCTGTCTTTAAAGTATAGGTAGTCCTCAATAAGTATTTTAAGATAAGCAACCTGATCTGTAGTCATTGCTGGTACAAACGAGTTATATGATTTCTCTAAACTGCAACACATTTTCACATGGATTCTTAATCCTATCTTCCCACCAGGAGGGATGAAGGAAACACCAGTTCTGGGTTGCATGTCCATTAAGTTTATTGCTACCTGGTGAAACATCAGCTGGTTTATCATGGGCATCATTCCCCTGATACTTTAACTGATCTATGCACCTGTTGAAATGTAGATAATTAAAATGTTTTTCCTTAACTAAATAACCAATAAACAAAGCAAGGTCACTCAAAACAATGCCTTCAAACAGGTCATGTCCAAGACATGGGGGCAACCCAGGATGGCAAACAAGAAAAGATAGTTGGTTAAATGAAGAGTATTATTTGATGCCACACTCAGAATTCCTGCCAGTGGTGCCTAATTCCTGCAGATCATTCTGATAGGACTGTTCTGTTAGTGTGTTGCCACATAATAGTGGAGAGTTCTGAATAGCAGCTCTTTCTACATCACAGCATCTGCAGAAGTAATGGCTCTTATTGAAGTTCTCAAAACAGACGACACTACGAGACCCTAAATTGTCACCTGATCTGTGGTGAATCTATTATGAGGCAAAATATCTGTCTGAGTTAGGTAAACTGCTACACTGTAAAAAAAAGTCCGTAAATATACAGTACAATATACCGTAATAATTTAAAGGAATTGTCCGTATTTTCTTTTTACAGGTGTTTCTCCATATTTTTTAAATTACGCTTTGCATTGTGGGTACAAGAAGCTCAGTCGACAATCGGCGCGAAACCAGTGCTTGCGCAGGCACCATTATTCACGGAGATAGTATCGGTCAAAATCTCATTTTAAAGTCGGATTTAGGATTTTGAGAATGGTTCTTACTCTTCCTTTGTAAATTATGTTTTGTTAAATGTAACAAACTGTAACGTTAACTTAGTTGCTGCCTGGCTTGTTTGGCAAATGGATATCGGAGCCGTCGCATTCATTTTCAGCATAACGTTAAGTTACCGTCTCATCTTACACTTCTAACGTTATACAGTGTGGAGGTAGGTGTAACAGTACTCACTCTCAGTTTTATAAATAAAGGTTTATTAACTTTTTATTGTTAATGCAGTGTAACGTTTTTGTTAATGAGCATCTCCTAAGGCATCCGGCATATTAATGTTACTGAGGTGATATTGAGCAGCTGTGATAACGTTAAATCTGAAGTGCGTTAACTTCTGTGTTTAGAGCACTTTATGCCTTCAACAGGAGCTGGCAGAGTAATGGGCAAGAAAAGAAGACACCATGAACGTTACGACTTTATGTTTTAAAAGCGATTATACGACCAGGAGAAGATCTGACATCATTGAGTTCTTCAAGGATAACACACCTTTTCTGCCGAACGAGGTAGGTTTATACATTTTATAGGCTTGTTTATGTTAAACACACACACACACACACACACACACACACTCGGTAAGTTAATTCTGTAACTTTACTGGCACACTGTCCGTGAACGCATAACGTACGTCGTGCACGCGCAGAGAATGCCCCTTCAGAGAGCGCCCCAGGAGCGCATTGAGTTCTTCTTCTTCTTCTTCTTCTTTAGTTTTTTTATGGCGGTTGGCAAACCAACTTAACGGTGCATTACCGCCACCGACTGGGCTGGAGTGTGAATCAGGAGATATTGGATCTTAAAAAAATAAATAAAAAATAAAAAAAAAATAATTAACAAAAATAATAATAATAATAATTAAATCCTACTGGCTAAGTCGGTGTCTCTTAAGAAACTTAAAAACAAATTGATGAATGTTACTGGATGCTTTCCCTAATAAACCTTGTATTGTAAAATTATTCTGATTGACACTTCTGAGAGACTGAAAAAGCTGGTTTCTTTCTTGGCTATACTTTGTGCACTGAAATAAAATATGTTCTACAGTTTCTAAATGACTGCAGTATTGGCAGTTCCCTGTTGGATGTTTCCCTATTATTTTCAATGAAGAATTGAGCCCAGTGTGTCCTATTCTTAACCGTGTAATTATACTTTCTTCTCTTCTACTCCTACACTCTGTCCTTCCTATATCCACTTCTGATTGTATATTATATAAATGCCTTCCTTTATCTTCATCCACCCAATACTCCTGCCATTTTGATCTTGCATATGCTTTAATGAATGTTTTAGCTTCAGATTTACTATATGGAACTTGTAATATTCTATTGTGTTTCAGTGTTTGTTTTGCAAGTTTATCAACCTCCTCATTCCCTTTCACTCCGACATGTGCAGGTACCCAGAGAAACCTGATTTTTAAATCCTTTGCATTTAACTTATGCAAAACCATAAACATTTTATGAATTATATCATCTCTTATAGATTTCCCATTTTTTATGCTTTCTAAAGCTGAATAACTATCAGATATAATCACTGAGTTATTTAACTCATTTCCCTCTACCCATTCCAAGGCCAACAAAATTGCAACCAGCTCTGTTGTGTATACTGATAAATGATCTGTTATTCTTTCCTGACATATTACCCCATTCTTTGGAATATATACTGCTGACCCAGCGTGTCCTGTCTTTGGATCCTTAGAACCATCTGTAAATATGAATGTGTCTTCAGGGAAATGCATATCCAGATAATATTTAACAATATCCCTCACTGCTACTTCCTTTGACTTACTTTTTATTTTCTTATGAATGCCTAAATCTACATCTGGTATAGGGAAAAACCATGGTGGAATAGGAGGGACTGAAACCGTTGAACAGTACTGTAATTTATGTAACCCAATATTCTCAGCTTTCGCATCGCCAATCCACCCAAAACTTTTGTAATTGGACTTTCCATGTTCCCAGCAATCTTTTAAGATAGCTTTAGCTGGGTGGCTATCAACTTGTCCCTTCACATTAATCCAGTATGCTAACATCAGTTGTATCCTTCTGATCCTCAAAGGCATCTCACCCATTTCCACTTGCATAGAAGATACCGGGGATGTTTTAAAAGATCCACTACATATCCTTAGAGCCTGAGCTTGCATGACATCCAAAGCTTTGATGTTAGACTCCGCATTGAGTTCTCTCTCACTTACACATACAAATCACGCAAAATTGTCAAAATGAGAATATTTGGCGAGTGACAGTCTTAAATAAGTCTTGACTGATGTAAAGAGTTGGGAGGTGTCAGATGTCTGTCGTTATGAGACATGTTTTAAAGTTACATGACAGTAGTTCATGAGATTCATGGTGTTTCTTTTCATTTTCTTTTCTAATGGCAGGTCATAATTGCTGCTGTACTTTGCGTCCCAAGCACCCCCTGCATTCTTATCATGGGTTTGTATTCTGTTTTATTTATTAAGTTTTTATTTATTTATAGCAAAATTCAATTTGAAATGTAATATGCAAAATGGCAATGCAATATGCAAAAAGGCAATGGGTTTCTGTATTTGATTGTACATTTTTTTTTCATACAAATGTTTAATATTTAGTGCAAAATGAATAATCTATTATATAGTTTACATTTGCCATTTCCTAAACTAGTTTTAATATGCAAAATAAAAACATTTTAATGCTTTATAAGTTGCACAATTCAAATTAACATATATTACACAAATTTATTAGATATGGTTAATATGTCCAAGCAAAAACTATAGTAAAATTATCATTTAAATGCAGTTTTTCCTAAATAAATTTTGACTTGGGGGTAGGACACTTGGGATTGCATTTTCATCATAATACAGCATGATAATTGTAGCAAAATACAGGGAGAATTTCAGAATGCATTCTGAGCCAAAGGTGCTGCAAAGTGGTGTTTTAAATTTCTATTATTCTTAGTGCATTGAAGAAGTGGATTACATACAAGATGTTACATACAAGATGTTTCAATTGTATTTTCACTTGATATCTCACGATGAATAAAAAGTCAATGTGGATTTGAAATGCATTTGAAAATGCAACACCCCCCTGGCCTGTCAATCGTTAGGCTACATCAAGATGGGGCTGGGCAACAGGACACACAATAAGTCAATATTCAGTCAACCAAATGCTTTCCACACCGACTTAAACTAAATTCGTCGCAAGGTATTTAAATGAAAATGCTATTGAAGCGTCTTATATGTAAGAGTCAATACATTTAAGAAAAATAAAGATTTAAATCACCATTTTGCTGCACATTTGGCTCAGAATGCATTCTGAAATTTTCACAGCATTTTTGCTGCAATTATTATGAGGTATTATAATGAAAATGTGTTCTACCCTCAAGTCTAAATGCATTTAGGAAAAATGTCAAAAGTATGTCAAAAAATGTTCACAAATTTTGCTACAGTTTTTGCTTGGACATCTAATCAATTTGGGTAATACATTTTTCATTTTAATTTTGCAACTTATAAAGTGTTTAAATATTTTTAATTTGCATATTAAAACTAGTGTAGAAAATGGCAAATGTAAATCATATAACAGAATTTTCATTTTGAACAAAATTTTGGACACATGTATGGTGAAATGTAAATTAAAACACATAACTACATTACCATTTTACGTATTGCATTGTCATTTTGCATATTTCAAATTGCTACCCATATGATTCCATATTTATTTACCATTAGGGATGTTCAACACTGACAAAAAATTTGTCATTGAGTTGTTAATTCAGTTAACTTGGTTAGTGAAGTTGTTTGTGTAGGAAAGATTTAATCAATGTTTGGAGTGGCTTTCTGAATTTACAATGTGTTGTTTATAATTTCTTTGTTTGTTGTTATTTGTGATTCCAGATTGCTGTCATACAAGTTACCATGTCCTCCCCCATTGAGACTGAGCTACAAATTCCCTTTGTTTTATTTTAAACATAAAACATCCGGAGGAGAATGGCACCTACGATGGAATTCATACAAATGTAAGGAACATATCTAAAGAAACCGTGTATAAAGCATTTTATGTTGCTTGTTTGTGGAAAATAATTAAAGGGTTAGTTCAGTCAAAAATGAAAAATTCTGTCATTAATCACTCACTCTCATGTTGTTCCAAACCTGTTAGACCTTCGTTCATCTTCAGAACACAAATTAAGATTTTTGATGGAATCTGAAAGCTTTCTGACCCTGCATATACAGCAAGGGCCCTACCACGATCAAGGCACAGAAACATAGTATAAGGACATTGTTAAAATGGTCCATGTGACATCAGTGGTTCAACTGTAATTTTACAAAAATATTACTTTTATTACTTAAGTAAACAAAATGACAACTTTATTCAATGATTTATCCTCTCCTGGGAGAGTGCCGCCATTAACTAGAGTACCACTACGGATGCGTTTGCATTAATTTGCCAATAAACAAGGTGCAGCGCATGCAGGGTCTACGTCAACAGCACCACACACATTCCCCATGGGTCAGAGAGCTCTCGAATTTTATCACAAATATCTTAATTTGTGATCTGAAGATAACTGAATGACTTAACAGATATTTTATAAGCAATGTTTAAAATCCTGAACGAGCGTCAAAGGTTCAGATGAAGGAATCTATGCTTCCAAGACTCATGTATGAACTACTTATAGATTCCGTGTAAATTTTAGTTTTTTTTTTTTTTTTTTTTAAATCTCAATTTAGGACTTGGACTAAAAATGCAGCAAAAGAAAAAGTAGTTTCCTCAAACGGGCACATAGCAAGAGATACTAAATTCACACAAACATGTCAGTTGTAGATGCAGATAATTTAGCATGAATAAGAGGTTAGTTATCTAACTAGGGTTAGTTCACCCATAATATTATATGAATAATCTCATACCAATCCTGTTAGACTTTTGTTCATTTTTGGAACACTAACGAAGACCCTTTTTAATGAAATCTGACAGCTGTACTGTATTGGACGTTGAAATGGTAGTTGCATATGCTGTCAATTGAGGGACAGAAAGCACAGATTTCATTAAAAATACTCTTCATTTGTGTTTCAAAGATGAATGGAAATCGTATGGATTTGAAATAATATGAAGTTAAATAACTGATGACAAAATTCTTTGTGACCACTATTTGGTGCAACACCAATATTGTAAAAGTACCTGTTCATGATTTCTTTTTTCTGCATGTTGCTGTTTAAACTAAAAATTGTTCTATAATGTTTTAATGTTAACATTTTCAATGGTGCTTTTCACATTGTTAAATTGATGTCATAATATTTTTGTCTTCACCTGTTTAAGGCAAATAAAAGCTACTGAACACATTTTTAAGAATGTTCACGAGAGGTAAAAAATAAACCATGTTCAATTTGTACATATTGTGCTGGATTTATTTGCTACAGAAGAGGCCTATGCTATATTTTTTTTACAAATCTCTGCATAACGGATTTTCCGTTTATGGTACGGAAGAAAATGTTAATCTACAGAAATTTCCGTTTTAATGTTGAAGGAAATGTCCGTAATTTAACAGAAAATGTCCCGGTAATTTTCTGCCAGTACATTATCCGTTTTTTTACGGAATTTTTTTTTACAGTGTATGTTTCTTTCTTGAAGAGCCAAGTGAACTGACAACTTCGAACTGATAGAGTATCAGACCAAGCGAGGATAGCTCCATTTTAAGTATAGGGTTGCACTGTGCTCCCTTCCCATCATTAATGTCCTGGAAAAGATCCACTGATGATGCTTGGGAATGTGTTGCTGCATATTGTTCTTGAAAAGATTTGCTTTTAAAAAGTGTACCCAATGTTTTTTGAACAGGTATATACTTGGCAAATGATTCCCTACATTTTATCATCATTACCTAAGAACAGAGGCATAGGCTCAACATAAAAAAAACATTAAAAAAAACAAAGCCGTCTTTTCTGGTCTGTGCTCAAAGGTTCACTGTTACAGCCAGCAAGGAGTTATTTTTGTATGAGTTCCACTATAATGTTATTGATTGTGGTCTCTGGGACTCCAGTTAGTTTGTCACTTAAGTTTTTAAGCAAATTTGTCATAGTTATATTATGGACATCTTGATATATCTCAATAATAGTATGTATTGTAGTAGCAGGTAACCGTAGTTTGAGCTGAAGTTTAAGATAGAAGAGGGTGATATTTTAAATTAAAATATATGCATTTAGCAGACACTTTTATCCAAAGCGACTTACAATGCATTCAGGCTATTATTTTTTTCCAATCATGTGTTCCCGGGGAAATCGCAAACTTCCGCTTAATAGTGCAATGCTCTACCACTTGAGCTACAGGAACAGAATTTTTCAGAATGAGGGATTCATCAACGGCAAGAGTCTCTTCTGCAAAACTTGACACAATAGTGAACTTGCTATCACATCCTCTAAATGAACATCAAACTTGTAATCCTACTTGCAAGTGTGACCTCAAATGACAAACTAAAGATGAAGATTCACACCTTACAACACAAAAATCCCAATGTTGGCTGACTATTCCTCAAAGGTCAATCTATTTTTCGGTCTCTGTTTAAAATATCTTCTCAGACATTCTGGCACACCACACTAATATATTTAGTTATTATTATGCAGCTTAATGTGCTGAATAAACTTTAACACCATATCAAAAACACTTCCACATATGCTAAACTTATGGTGTTTGATATCATTTTTCGTAAATATACAGTGAGGAAAACAGCAGCCGCCAAGGCAAGCCGACTGATGTTATCATTGACTGGCTGGTTTCCAAGAACAGACTAATCGATAATCAAATTTGTTGTTGAATATTTTCATTATTGTTATCTAAAACCATTCCGAGCTTTCATTTATACATGAGTTTAGTACCTTCAACATCAATCAGCCAGTCTCTCCAGCAGCAGATAGTCCGGGTTTCTAGTTCTCTTTTGTGGGTCCCTGGAAAAGGTGAATTGAAAACGTGTGGAGAGGTCATCAACTTTCATCAAGCCTCACATTCTCCACAAACATGTTATGGAACAGATCCGGGTGAACCCTCATTCCCTCGAGGAGTCCAAGGGTGTTGAAGCCCTCAATAAACCTGCACAAAATGTAAAAATATCAGGAATAAATCGGTTATGGCATCTAATTGATATATATATTTTTTTTAAATCCACTGCATTCACTGTATACATCTGTAGGGCAGACTGAATATGGGTAGAACTCATTATTGCCCTAGTACAGGGGTGCCCAAACTCAGTCCTGGAGTGCTGGTGTCCTGCAGAGTTTAGTTCCAACTTGTCTCAACATACCTGCTGGGAAGTTTTTAGTATGTATAGTAAGAGCTTAATTAGATGGTTCAGGTGTGTCTGAGGTTGGAGCAAAACTCTGCAGGACACTGGCCCTCCAGGACATTTACACCTTAAAAGGGATTTCTGAAGTACTAGGGCTGGGGTGGCGACATGTCCTAGTACTTCAGAAATCCCTTTAAAAGGTATCCCAGTATGCCAATGCCCATTTAGTGCAAGAGATTCATCAGTATGTTGGCTGAGGATTGTTGGGACACGCTAGGCACAGGTTGGTATCTTCTAATGTGTTTTTAAAGGGGGGGGGGGGTTAATCTTGAGTACCTATAGAGTAGTACTGCATCCTTCATAACTCCAAAAAGTCTTTAGTTTTATTATATTCATAAGAGAAAGATAGTCTTTACCGATTTTTCCTGGAAAAACACGACCAGCTGGAGGCGTGACATGTGGGCGGAGCTAAAGAATCACGAGCGCGAGTAAGCTTTTGCGCTGAGAGCGTTTTTAAGCTGTGACATTACTGTGAGGAAAAACACATCCAAAACAAACCATGGCTAACAGTCAGATTCAGCGTATATTTATGATCCAGAATCAGATCCAGAGGCTGAAATTTAACAAGAGCAGCATCAGCAACAACGTCTCTATGTGGTATGTACTGAAACTGTATATATTTGCTTAGCGGTTTTGGAAAATGACTAAGTTCCACTTTATGTCGCATCGCATGTTGTTTACTTGATGTGCTTACGCGCCGATAGCTAAGTTAACAACATAGAGATATTTGAAGCAGTTTTACTCACCGCATACGGTTCCAACACACGATCGTGACCCTTTTTCGTTAGGACTGCATTATCCTTAAGAAATAAACGATGTGCAAATCCGGCGTCATACTGGGCCTTGTTTGTAAAACAAGCATCTTCAAAATGCAGGGAACAAACAAAAACACTTGCACAACTCCGTTGATGCTCTGTAAAAATAAACTCCACTGGTCCCTTAATGCTGTTTTTTTTTTTTTTGGTAATCTGTGCAGGGTTGTCTTGCCCTGGCAACCAAAAACACATGTCTTTTGTGACATTTCGCAACGCTCTCGCTCTGATCAGTGAATGTCTGTGCTCCCAGTGCTCTCCTATACGGGAGCGCTCGCTCTTCTGGCAGAAGTGCCCTTAGGACCCATATAAGGAAATTCCGCTCCATCTAACGTCACACAGAGCTATACTCGAAAAAAACTTTCCGAAACTTGTGACCAACCGGAAGGAGTATTTTTGGAACAGAAATACTCCTTCAAACGTACAACTTAATTTTTGAAACTTTGTCCATGTTTAGCATGGGAATCCAACTCTTTAACAGTGTAAAAAACTCAGTATGCATGAAATAGCATTTCACCCCCCCCCTTTAACATATAACTATGTTATGTTTGTATGTAACTGTGTCCCCCATTTGGCATATCTTTTTGATTGCTGTCAGTCAGTTTTGGTATTCTACCAAGTCAAGTCAAGTCAAGTTCATTTATTCGTCTCCCTTGGGAGAAATTTGGTTTAGAGACAGGGTACTGCTGCATAGGCAGACATAAAACATATAGACAACATAAAACATAAAACATCCAACAAAGGAGAGGGTACATAACTGGCAACCAGATGGGGACCGAAGTGCAAGAGGATCAAGCTTCAATACTTAAAGTACATTGCGATTACAATTACACATTTAAAGTGCAATGCACAGTAAAGTGCTGGTGCATGTTAAAGTGCGGTGCACAATACAGTACTGATACACATTCGAACACACACTACAAATGCTATACATATTAAAAATTCTGGTACGAATTTAAAAAGATGCTGGTACATGTTACAGTTCTGATAAAAACCTCCCTACATTTGCTCATTAATGAGCTTAACTGACACTGGTACAAAAGAATGTTTGAACCGGTTGTATTTACATAAGGAGACCATGTATCTTCTCCCTGAGGGCATCTGCGAGTATTCGCTGCACAAAACATGGGAACTGTCATTTAGAATGTTTTTTGCCTGAGTAAGGACAGCCTCGTTGAACAGTTCCTGAGGGTTAAGGGGGGGGGGGGGGGGGGGTGACCCATAATCCTGCCCGCTACTCTGACCAGGTTGAGAATCTGTGATTTAAGTTTGACACTCAGATTACCAAACCAACTGGTGATACCATACCGTAGGATAGACTCTATTGCTGCCCTATAGAAAATTAACATTATGTTTTTACTGACACCAAACAACCGCAGTCTGCGTAAAAAGTGGAGGCGCTGATGGATTCTGGCGCACACAGTGGCTACTTGTGTCTGCCAGCTCAGGTCACTATCAATGTGAATGCCTAGGTACTTGCATGAATTTTGTTGAGTAATGTTATTGCCATGTATCATAACAGGGCTTCGGTCACCAATTGATTTGGGATCAAAGAGCATTTCTACAGTCTTAAAAGGTGTTAATCTGTAATTTATGATTGTCGCACCAGTCTACAAACCTGTCCACAGCATCTCTGTGAATGGATGAGTCAGAGTTCTTAGTGAGCAGACTAAGAACAGCTGTATCATCCGAAACCTTCACCACATACTGATTAGGCTCAGAACTAACACAGTCATTTGTATACAGAATAAACAAAAATGGTGAACTGACACATCCCTGAGGGGCACCAGTACTACATATTTCTGTATTTGATAAGGAGGAATTAAACTTCACCTGCTGTGGCCTCTTAGTAAGGAATGAGTGGTACCACCTGATTAAAAATGGATTTACATTCAGAAGGGCTAATTTTCTTAGGAGAATATGTGGCTGAATTGTGTTAAAAGCAGAGCTAAAATCAATAAGAAGTAGTCTAGCATATGCACCTGGGAATCCAAGGTGCTTCAATGTAAGGTGCATTATAGTTGATATGGCATCACTTGTACTTCGTTTCTTTGTATATGCAAACTGATATTTGTCTAATACTGGCTCCACCTCTGAGCGAAGTACATTTAACATAAGTCGTTCCAGGCCCTTGAAGACATTGGAAGTTAATGCAACAGGCCTATAATCGTTGTCCTCCTGAGGACATGCCTTTTTTGGAACTGGAATTATAGTGGACTTTTTCCAGATCTCAGGTACAACATGTTTATCAATAGAAAGTTGGAACAGCTGGTGCCATACCGGAGACAATTCCTCTGCAAATGTCTTTAAAAGAAAAGTGGACATATTATCTGGCCCGTCGCTTTTTTTAGGTGCATTGATTTAAAAACCTTGGTTACCGCATGTGGATCTATAAAAATCCTGTCCTTCACAGAACAATTTACATTATCTAAAACATTACAGCAGTCCCTATTGTTGTCAGATTCAAAACGCATATAAAATTGTTTCAGTGCATTTGCTTTTAAACTCTCATCCTGAGCAAACATGGGCTTCCTTTTAGCCTCCATGTTTGTCATTCCTCTAATTGAGTCCCACAGTTTCTTGGAGTTGAACATGGACAAGTTCTGTTCTGCCCGCTCCTTGTGCTGCAGCCTAGCTGCTCTCATATGTTTATTTAGCTCTTTTTGAGCTGTTTTTACTCCATCTGTATCACTAAGTTTAAAGGCAGACTTTTTCCACTTAATACACTCCTTAATATCTTTTGTTATGTAAGGTTTATTGTTCGGATATATCTTAACAGTTTTCTGTGGAATGATGGAGTCAACACAAAAGGAGATGTAGGCAGTTGTGGATTCTGTTGCCATGTCAATGTCCGCCTCCTTGAAAAAGACGTCCCAGTCTGTCAAGAGAAAACATCCTTTCAGTTCCTCAATCTTATCGTCCGACCACACCCACGGATTTCTGGTTTGCTGGACTTAAAGACTGACCAATATGTAGGTAGCAGATGAATTGCATTGTGGTCAGAGTTGGCAAGGGGAGGTTTGGCTCTGGCTGTATAAGCATCCCTGACATTACCATAGCACTTGTCAAGAATGTTATTTTTCCTGGTGTTGCACTTCACATATTGATAGAAACCAGGTAGACTCTTGTTCAGGCTGCTGTGGTTAAAATCCCCTAGTATCAGTATTGGGGCGTCAGGTTTGTTTTGTAGGTGACGATGGACACAGTCAGCAATTTGATTTGCTGCTCTGTTGGCATTCCCACTTGGTGGGACATAGACAGTGCACACAAAAATGTTGCTAAATTCTCTTGGCAGGTAGTGTGGACGTAAAGTAACACACAGTGGCTCCAAGTCCGGGTTGCATATAGTGTCTCTTATTGCAAAATTTGAGCACCAACTGTCTTTGATATAAATACATACTCCTCCTCCCCCTACTTTGCCCGAATTTGCGTCTCTGTCCAGGCGTACATGAGAAAACCCGTCTACCTGTACGAAATTGTCTGGTACATCTTTACTAAACCAAGTCTCAGTGAAAATCATTAGGCCTGACTCACGGTATTCATAGCAACCCCTGGCCAGTAAACGCAGTTCATCCAGCTTATTTCTCAGGGAGCGGGAGTTACAAAGCAGCATCTGAGGCAGCGGTAACTTACTAGCCCTCCGAGTGCGCTGCCTCACGCCGCCTCTCTTGCCCCTCTTCCTCGCCTTCCCATCGCGGCGTGGTGCCGATATCGCGGCCGTGATGCCGATATAGCTCCCTGGGCACGTCGTTGAGTAGTCCTGCCGATGGTAGAACTCCGCCGTCTTGCAGTGCCAGCAGCTCGGTTCCGCTGTACGTTAGCTGGTTGATAATCCCATCCGCAAAACACTGGATGAACTGGCCAGACAGGATTAGCCACGCCAATGCTATCCGCTCCATTCCCCTCTGTCTCATGTCGCATATATAAAGTAAACAGTTTAGAGCACGAGTCACTGTCACCGTATGTCTTGCACAGTGTGCCCACTGGACACCGACGTAAAACGGGAACATAAACGGAGACATAACATAATGTAACATAATAAATAACTATAGCACTATTCGGACGGGACTAGTTTTCTAAACTACGTTTGAGTTTCGATTCTTACCACCTGACGTCTGTGATCTCCATGTACCAATTCGGACAGGACTAATATCTCTGTGTTTATTACAGAGGTGGGAGGGTCTGATTTGTGCATCTGGGCGTCACAGAGATCACGCGCTCTGTATGCGTGCATTGCATTCATTCAGAATGATTGCCTTAGTATTATTACACAATAAATACTAAATGGCTAGTATAACAAAACCATGTTAATGTGTTTTTTTTTTATTAAATGTAATTAAAACATTATGTAACTGAGTACATAAATGAACGTGAGTAATCTTACCTGCTTACCATGCTGATATTACAATAGCCGGTATTAACAGTTTACGCGATCTTGCGCTTGATTTTATTATTTGTATTATTTTTTTATTATTATTTATTTGCCGCTAAGCAAATCTATTGCTGAGTCCCAATTCGCCTACTTCTACTACGACCTAAAAGTATGTACTTTTTTTGTGAGGGAAAAGTACATACTTTTGAGTGTGTAGCAAAAGAGTATGCACGCTCTGGGACATACTTCGATGACGTCATGCAACATGAACGACAAAGTGGTTGACTAGTTACGCACACCACAACTGTTAACGTTTCATTCATTCTTTATGTCCAATAAAATTGTATTTACTATTCCCATCATTTTTTTTCACAATACATTTTACTATGTGTGCTTCTACCAAGTTGAGGAAGCAGGGCTGCATCGTCGTAGAACCAAACGCAGGTCGTTTGTGAGGCGGCTGGTTCTGACGTTCATGTGCAATGTGTGTAACGAAATAAAATATAACTTTAATTAGGGTTAAACATTTGAATTCTTACACTTAAAAGCTGAGGACGCATCTCCGCTGCTGCACCCGGCTGCCATGTTTACATCACCACAAAGCCATCGCAAACCTCCTCCCTCCCGTACGCAATGGGTTGTGGGCAATATTAGCACTTAGAGTGTGCATTGATCTGCACTTCGAATTCTAACTGGAAATAGTAGACCATCCGGGTATCTTTGAATTACAATTTTCAACATAATACGATTTGGGACGTACTAATTCTAGTTTCACATACTATTTAGGACGGATAGTATGCGAATTGGGACTCAGCACACCAAACATCCGCGCGGTAAGAGCATCTACGGTAATTCACGTTGGCCAAAACACACAAGGAAACGCGTTGTGAAATAAAATATCACCGGCAATCACAGACATTCGCATTCAGACGGGATTAGTTTTCTCAGAGGATCACTGAGTTTGCTGAAAACGGTAGGTAATTTGCTCTGGAATTATCACTGAGGTTGTGTGAGAAAAACACAGACGTGGCAGATTCGGACGGGATTAAAATCACCAATTACGTCTGTGAAACGCAGATTTCTCTAACGACCCCCTGTAAAACTAGTCCCATCCGAATAGGGCTTTATGCCTGCTTTAAAGGCTTTCAGAATCTTACCTATTACACTGATACCCCTGGTTTCAGAGACAAGATTTAAGCCCAGTTTAAACAAAAATGCATGTCTGGGCCATTTCATCTAATCCTGGCTTTACCTAAGACCTGTCTGTGAAACCGGAGTATAATGTTGAAAGCTAAAGTGATTGTAACTTTAATTACCTAAGCGTTAAAAGTCAGATCCTACATTTTACTACCAGTTCTAAGAAGAAAAAAAAGTTACCTTTAAAGAATAAGAGGTTAAAAAATAACATTAAATGCAGTCATGTTAATTATATTGTAGTCAGATAACTAAATAATGCATGTCATCCTTCAGCTTTTTTTTTTTTTTTTTTTTTGGTTCAAAATAGCGTAGAGTTCTAGCCTTAAACATTGCATAAAATAAGCTATGCTTATGATGTCTCTATTTGTTTCTATGTTTTGGTAACTAGGATTTACACAAGCTCCAGTCTGGATCCAGAACACCTGAGAAGAAATGATGCTGACCCTCAAAGGACCCCAGATGATGCTAACCCTGCATCAACAAACAGAACTAACAAATATTGCTACAAGTGTGACTGCATCATATAATAATTATTAATTATTAATAATATGAATAACGTTCATCATCTGGCTGACTACGTCTTGTATTAATTTTTATAAAAACCCTGTCATACGTGCACAAACTGACAGTCACCACTTATAAGCTACTACTAAATATTGTAGAAACATAATTTTCTGTAAAGTTGCTTTGTAACGATTTGTATTGTAAAAAGTGCTATACAAATAAACTTGAATTGAACTCGTAGTATCTGTGGGAGAAAATAGTGCATACAGCTTGGAGGATACAGCTAAGAAGAGGGAGAGTGAGCAAAGACCAGACAAAGCAAGTTGAAACTCAAAGATAGCAGATAGCAATCAGAGCTGTGAATTTTTTTTGTAAATAATTCAATAGAGATATTTCAGTGAAGATGAAATTGAAAGGTACCTGGAATCTCTTTATTCTGTGTATTATTGTTGTTATTATTTCCTCCTGGTAGAAAGAAAGTGTTAATGACAATAATCGTGCTCCTTCTTATAGGATCGAAACCATATGCCTGTTACGTGCTTTTTTTTTTTTTTTTGGAATGTGTTAAGTGAGCAGTAGTAGTTTATTGTTCCTCCTATCAATTTAATTGGCTTAGGCCGTATAGGATGCCAAAATCTGAGAGGGTAGCTTGCGGTGCAAGGAGGGTGAATTCACACAACTGTTGAAAACTTCAGAATGTTTGCAGACAGTTTCTTTTGAAAACTTCCTGTAATTACTGATTGATTCTCACAGGTTCAGTTCCAGAAATATTATGGATAGAAGAGAGAAGAGCAGAAAAGAAAAGGAAGGAGTTAAATGCAAGTGAGGGAAGGGATACTGACTTAATTAGTATGTGGATCTAGTTGACCAGTAGTTATGCTTAGGTTATATGCTAATCCACTAAGCCTTGCTGCGATTAAAGGCTGCTTTTATTTGGTGCATAAAATACCTAAATAAAAAAAATGTCAAAAAGGAGTTGTTTCCACTTTATCATTAAACTCGCAGAGTGTTTTATCTATACATTTATGTCAATACATTACTGCTCCCTCTGAAGATAGGAGAAGGGAAATGGAGCGGAAGGGAAAACAATACCGGCAATAGGAGATTTTGAAAACAAATTAAATTAAAAAGTACATACAATTAATAGTTAATAGCGTTAATAGTAATTAACATGCAAAGGAACTGCCCATGACGGTATAGAATGAAAGAGAAAACAAATGAAAATGGGAAATAAACCATAAAACAGAGTAAATAAAGTAAAATAAAGGGTTAAAAATAAATTAGAAAAATAAAATACAAAAGTGAAGAAAATTAGAATGGTTAATCTAATTGGAAACTGGTTTACTTAACTTTGAAGGTCAAGATTTCCTATTACACAATTGAAGAGCTATTGCCAATGTAATGCTTAGGGTATTGGTGATTACGATTAGATGTAACTTTAGTTAATTGTAGATTAGTCACAAATTAAATACTTCTGAGTCAATATTCCTTTAATGGGGAAAGGGAGGTGAAAAAGAGTAAAACATAAGATGGGAATGTTCACAGATTGTTAGAATGGAGATGTGAAAAGGTTAACTCATTTCAACACTGCTATATAACACACTGCATTCAGGTTCAGCGAGCCACACCAATGCTCACATTCAAATCAGACTCGGACACATGTAGTGTTTCACGAGTAACAGTATCTTAACTTCACCAAGTGAGTCGATAGAAACAGGTATATTAGTTAGCTACTCTAATGTCAAACTAGACCTTAGTTGATTTAACATTGGAACACAAAAAATTAATCTAGCTATAACGAGGCCTCTTAGTAAGAAAGTGAGGAACACGCTCACTTCTGTCCTGGTGCGCTGTAAGGCGACTTTCTTTCGTCTCAACAGGGACGAAATAAATTTGTTTACTGCAGTTTCAACAATAACAACAAAAACACTTATACAAACTAAACGTGAGTTTACATTTCCAGTCATTCACACAACGCCCTGTTATGCACTCTTAAATCAACAAGGAAAATACTTGTTTTCCTGTGTCTCTAATCTATCTTTCCGGACCAATAGATTAGATACAATCACAAATGACTTGTTTTGTGCTAACCAATTAGTTTAAACTGCCCACAATTCTTCTCCACGATAACTGTAAGATTTATAAGTGAACTAAGATCAATATAACTCAAAGGGGATTGATTTACAGTGAATAAGAACCTGAATTAGTATGCAAATTATTCAGAATTAATATTTAACACTTATCAACTATTCGTCCATAGATAAATTGAGATTAGGGTATTTTATCAATTCTGGACAAAATGTTATCCCGTGGCCTAAGGTAATTATATCATAAAATTATAATAACTGATTATGAGCAAGGTAACAGAATCTACAGTTCAAGGCAGTAACACAGCACAAGACACTGGTATGTAAAATCAAGGCTTTATTGAACTACTCTAATACACAAACTAAACTAACAAAAACATTCATTCAAACAGTGACAGAGAAAAGTTATGTTATTAACGGAGGGTGAATGGAGTCCCAAGTGTCTAGCGTTAGACACTATTTCTTGACCGCAACCTGTGAGAATCAATCTACTAGCACATTAACCTTAGTTAGTTTTCTTAATATGATTTGCACCAGTTCAGCCAGAATTAGGAGATATTGTGTACTTGCGTTTGGATGCTCCTGTGGGTGCATACTTTCCCTTCTGTAACAAAGTTGCTGGAGAGGAAATCTCTGGCACTGATTGGCTGGCAGTCAGTCGATGACCCGTTCTGAGGGACAGCACTCGATGGTGAGTGGTTGGTTGGCTTTGCCAGATGGCACTTATTCGCAAGACTTCCTGTATAGAGTGACTCTGTGAGAATATTCTTTGACAAAGTTCTGTAGTGATATCTGATTAGTGAGATCGCTACTGAGTGAGCCACGCCCCTAAGCAGGGGGTTTTTGACACTGTGCGAGTGTTCAATAAAGTTCAGTTTGGTACCTGCTATGCTGTGTGATCAGTACGCTGTCTCGGCTCATCCCTGAACGCAACATGGTGTCAGAAGCGGCTAGAACAGTCTCCAACGAACGATAAACTGTTGAATAAGATGATAAATGCCGCGGCAAAAGAAACGCTTAAGTAAGAGCGTAGTTTATGCTGTTTCCAACAAGAAAAAAGGAAGGTCAGCAAGCGGATCAGCACGCGCTTACCCACCGCATCGTAAGTTAACAGCGGGGGAGGGGTGCGGTCGCCAGGCAACCGGGGTGCAGGCATTGGCAAAAAGGCCCACAGAAGCGTATTATGATTTAACGTACAAATGCTGAATAAATCGCGGAGGTTCGGAAAGATCTGCAAAAAGAAACAAAAATAAAACCAATAATAATAATCTACAAAGCAAATGGAGGAATTACCAATCGCCCATATCTTCATATCAAATCCGACCTCCTGATCCATTTGATTTTACAAAGCCAAATGACTTTGACAGATGGCTCAGACGATTTGAAAGATTCAGAGTTGCAAGTAATCTTGCACAAGCATCAGATTTGCACCAAGTTAACACACGGATTTATTGTATGGGAGACAAAGCTGATGACATTTTGTGCGGATTGGCCATGACAACAGAAGAGCGTGGAAAGTATGAAACTGTGCAGAATAAATTCAAAGAATATTTCACTGGCAAAATAAATGTGATCTATGAGAGAGCAAAGTTTAACTCCAGGAAACAAGAGCCAGATGAACCAGTTAATGACTTTATCACTGCACTGTATTCATTGTCAGAAAGCTGTGCTTTTAGAACTCTGAGAGACGAACTTATTAGAGATCGAATTGTTGTCGGGTTGAAAGATGTCAAACTGTCAGAGCGCCTTCAACTACATGCAAACCTAACTTTGGAGAATGCTATAACTATGGCCAGGCAGAGTGAAATGGTGAGAAAACAGCAGGCAGAACTTAGGCAGGAAGAGGACGAAGAAGACCTAAAGCTTGAGGTTGTACACAAAGAAAAATACAGACAGGATTCATCGAAAAGGTCAAACAAGCCAGGAAAAGGCAGAAATTGGACAAGTTACCAAAAAAATGGTAAAGAGAAATCAAAGAAATCATGCTGCATGAGATGTGGAAAATCAACATACCATGTAAAGGATCTCTGCCCAGCCAAAGAGGCTGTCTGTCATCAGTGCAATAGGACAGGCCATTACATGAGCCTTATTGGCACCTGTGGCACCCTATTTAAGAGGCTCATGGAGCTGTGATCACTCTCTCTCATTTTTGGTTTGTTTGTTTGAAGAGTGGGTTGATATTTTGTGTTCACATTTGTTTTCCACAACTCCACAAACCCAATTTCTAACAACTATTTGATTTGATTCATTTGTTATTCTTTAATACTTTGACCCTAGACATTATTTGATTAATTTGAAATAAATTTATAATTGTATTGAAACCTATTTTTGTCTAAGTGCCCTCTTTATGTTGTGACTTTGAGCCGGGTCGTAACATAAATTGGGGGCTCGTCCGGGATCAAATTCTTGTTTGAAGTTGGGGTTTTGTGACTTGTTTTTCAAGTTTTTTGAGAGTGGAGCATGGAAAAGGTTCATAGTTATTGGATTAATAGAGGACTCCGGTTAGGTAGAGTGGTCCAGCTGGGTTGCTAGTCAATCCTTCCAACGGAGCACTGTTTGTTTTGTTAGTTTGTTTTGTTAGTTTGTTATTTTTGAAGGTATCCCGGGTGGAGATTTAATCTCTGTTGGGGGTGCGCTATTCAGGGCCTGGTTTTTACCAGGTGACATGAAGTTCAGCGTTTAAAGTGGCCCCGAGCCTGGTAAGCCTTTGAAGATTAGAGAGGTTCGTTTTTTTGTTTGTGTAGTGTTTTACCGGAGTGGTTCTCTAGTATCCATGCCAATTGGTGTGGTACTTTGAATCAATGGCTAGTGTTGGGAACTTGTGAAATTTATTTTGTTTGTTTGCTTTTGAGAGAGCATTTTTTTTTCATCCCCACTTTCTTCAAATTGGTAAGTAATTTTACACCAATAACAAACGTAGGGAGTCAATATACTAATTAACATGCAGTTTCGTGGTAGCTACCTTGTTGAATATTGTCAGCAGTTCAGGAGTGATTGCGTGACTTATGAATTAATCTCTTTTTGTAAGAGTATTATATTGTTGGCATGCTACTTGCGGAGAGGGTTTTGTTAAACCTTTGTATTCGTTCTCCATAGAGAAGATAAGGGGACTGATTCTGATTTGTTAATCTGATTTGTTGGTGTAGATTAAATTACCATTAAGTAACTTTGTGGAAATGGAGTTGTGTATAAGGTAAATTTTTTTTTTTTGGTGGAGTATATTTAAAGGATATTGTTCTGATTCGTGTGAACTCCTAAAGTGGCTACTTGTTTGAAAACTTAGAGGTTTTTAGCAATGGCTTCCAATGTGGAAGAATTTCTAAAAGAACCTTCAGAGGAAGCACTTGAGAAGTGCACTAAAGAGCAGCTTTTGTTGGTTGCTGCTCATTATAATATAGAGCTCACTAAAAGTGATAAAAAACTTAAGGAGTCTATCTTAAAGAACTTGAGGGGCACTTTAGAGGAAGAAGGAGTTCTAGTTGCAAAGTTACATGTTCCAAGTAACGTTGACAGTGAAGTAAAGCTAAAAGAGATGGTGTTACGAGAAAAGGAGTTGCACAGAGAACTTGAGTTGAGGAAATTGGAGGGCCAGGAAAGGGAGCGTGATCGTGCCTTTTGTCCCAATTTCGCTAGTGTAGTGAGTTCTCTTACAGACTTGTTAAGTCCAAAAATTGATTTTGTGTGGACAGACAGTTGCCAGCAGGCATTTGATAATGCCAAGGCCCTGTTGGTTAATGCCCCTATCTTGGCAGCGCCAAATTTTAAAAATGCTTTCAAACTGGCAGTAGATGCAAGTGAAAATGGGGCAGGGGCAGTTCTTTTGCAGGACGATGATCAAGGTATTGAACACCCAGTCTGCTTCTTTTCTAAAAAGTTTAATTCCCACCAAAGAAATTATTCTGTAATTGAGAAGGAAGCCTTGGCAATGATTTTAGCAGTTCAACATTTTGAGGTTTATTTGAGTAGTGGCAACCCAATTGAAGTGTTGACTGATCATAATCCACTAGTTTTTTTGCAGCGAAGTTGCAACTCTAACCAGCGGTTGATGAGATGGAGTCTCTTTTTGCAGTCTTTTCCTTTACAAATTCATCACATCAAAGGAAAGGAGAATGTTTTAGCCGATGCACTGTCTCGTGTATGACATTCTATACTCCTGTTTTTTTTTGTAAATGTTTTGACATATTTGTTTATTTTATTATTTGTTAAATTTATTGTGTTAAATACTTTAGGTTATTTAACATTTTGTTGATTGAGGTGTTACAGCCCTGCCTATTTTTCTCTTATTTTGGTTAAGGTTGCAGGTTCCTCCTGGATGGGCGGGATTCCAGTGTTAATTATTGGCACCTGTGGCACCCTATTTAAGAGGCTCATGGAGCTGTGATCACTCTCTCTCATTTTTGGTTTGTTTGTTTGAAGAGTGGGTTGATATTTTGTGTTCACATTTGTTTTCCACAACTCCACAAACCCAATTTCTAACAACTATTTGATTTGATTCATTTGTTATTCTTTAATACTTTGACCCTAGACATTATTTGATTAATTTGAAATAAATTTATAATTGTATTGAAACCTATTTTTGTCTAAGTGCCCTCTTTATGTTGTGACTTTGAGCCGGGTCGTAACAGTCATTCAAAGACAGTGCATCATGAGGTTAAAGAGGACTGTGTGTCAGATGAAGGGCAAGCATTCCTCGGAGCTGTTGATTCAAATACTCAAGGATGGTGCACAACCGTTCTGATCTTGGAACAGCCAGTGAAAATGAAAATGGATACTGGGGCAGATGTCACGGCGATACCTGAATCAGTCTTCTCACAGCTTACCTCAAATAGCAACACTGGTCTGAAGAAAACACGAAAAACACTGATGGGACCAGGAAAGCATGTCCTAGATGTGAAAGGGGTATTTTCAACCAGCATCTCTAGAAATGAGAAAAAAATAGAAGAAATCTATGTGGTCAAAAATCTCTTCACACCACTCCTGGGCAGACATGCCATTGAAAAACTTAGCCTCATTGCAAAACTGGATAATGTCACGGAATGTCAGTGGCTAGAGAAATTTCCAGAACTTTTTACAGGTTTAGGTGAACTGAAAGAAGAGTACTGTATCAAGTTACAGCCCAATGCAACACCCTACTCTGTTAATGTAGAAAGACGGATCCCAGTACCATTGATGGAAAAAGTTAAAGAGGAGTTATCCAGGATGGAGAAGCTTGATATCATCAAGAAGGTAGAGGGACCTAGTGACTGGTGTTCGGGTATGGTTCCAGTACTTAAGCCTGATAACACGGTGAGAATTTGTGTTGACCTGACCAAACTGAACAGTGCTGTCAGACGAGAGAAGTTTATTTTGCCGTCAGTAGACCACACACTAGGCCAGTTGGGCAGAGCTAAAATTTTCACAAAGATAGATGCCAATTCTGGATTTTGGCAGATCCGTTTAGCTGAAGAGTCTCAACCGTTGACCACCTTCATTACGCCATATGGGCGGTATTCCTTTAAGAGGCTTCGGTTTGGTATCTCCAGTGCTCCAGAGCTGTTCCAGATGAGAATGTGTCAGATTTTGGAAGGGCTAGAGCGAGTAACATGTCACATGGATGACATCCTTATATATGGAAGTTCTCCTGAGGAACATGATATGAGACTGGATGCAGCATTAAAGAAGCTCCAGAGTGCTGGCCTAACGCTTAAAAGAAAGAAGTGTGAATTTGCAAAGAGAGAAGTCAAGTTCTTAGGCCACAAGCTGACCTCAGATGGATTACAGCCCGATCCAGACAAACTGGCCGCAGTTCAAAATATGCGTGAACCTACCAATGTGTCTGAGGTACGCAGCTTCCTTGGAATGATGAACCAATTAGGGAAGTTCATTCTGCTATCTCATTGGGAAACATTTCCTTCTCGAGACGGACCATAAGCCACTTCTGAGCTTACTAAGCACAAAACATCTGGATGATTTACCACCAAGGCTGCAACGGTTCAGAATGAGACTTATGAAATATTCTTACGAGATCAGCCATGTTCCAGGGAAACAATTCACAACTCCAGACACACTTTCAAGGATGCCCTCTATGAGTGATGTAACGGATGCTGACTCAACTCTCATTGAAGACACAAATATTTACCTCTCCCAAATAGGGAAAAGTTTCCCTGCTTCAAAGAGCCGCCTAGATAACATTCGACAGGAGTTAAAGAAAGACCCTGTATGTAGCCAAGTAATGAGGTTCCATGAGTATGGATGGCCGAAAACGATGCAGGCCGACAACAAACTCAGACCTTACTGGTTGGAAAGAGACATGATTTCTATCCTTGATGGACTGCTTCTACATGGAACAAGGTTGATAATCCCTGCCTCACTCCAAAGTTCAGTTCTGCTTCACATTCATCAGGCACACCAAGGAATTGAAAAATGTCGCCAAAGGGCAAGACAGTCTGTGTGGTGGCCCAGCCTGAGTTCCCAATTGCGAACTATGGTGCAACAATGTGATGAATGTAGAAAGGCTTCCACGATGACTGTAGAACCGCTACAACCTACAGACTTTCCATCGTATCCATGGCAGAGAGCAGCTACAGACTTGTTTGAGCTAAAGGGGAAGAAGTACCTTTTAACAGTAGACTACTATTCAAGAGATGTTGATGTGGCCAAATTGTCATCAACTTCCTCTGCAACCATTATTGAACATCTGAAAGCAGTGTTTACACGGAATGGGGTGCCTGAGATACTAATATCTGATAATGGGCCACAATATAGCAGCGCCGACTTCAGGGAGTTTTCGAGGGAGTATGACTTTAAGCACATAACAAGCAGTCCACGGTATCCGCAAGGAAACGGCGAAGCCGAAAGAGCGGTACAAACAGTCAAAAAGCTCTTGGGGAAAACATCAGATCCATTCAAAGCTTTGCTTGCATACCGCTCTACACCACTTGCAAACGGCTACAGTCCAGCTGAACGGTCAATGGGCAGAAGACTGAGAACAGGATTACCAACTCTGCCGTCTCTTCTCACACCAAAGCTTCCAGACACAGACAAACTGAAACGGTTTGAATCCAGTCTACGTGCTCGCACAGGAAATTCATACAATAAGAGACATAGAGCTAGATCTCTATCACCACTGAAACCTGGACAGACTGTTTGGATTAGGGACCAATCTATCTCTGGGAAAGTGATCAGACAGCAGGCCCCAAGGTCGTTTGTCGTGAAAACCTCACAGGGGAAAATTCGACGCAACAGACGTGCATTGGTGCGACTCCACCACCCGGAAACGGACAAGGAGCAAGCAGTCGATTGGCCAGAGTTATTTGAGGATGATCACATACCTAACAGCCAGATGCCAACAGTCCATCAACCATCTCCAGGTTTGCAGTCTGCCATACCTACCCAACATGGAACTTACACAAAGTCAGGACGTTTGTCTGTTCCACCAAGAAGAATGAACCTTTAGTTCTTGGCCGGTGATCACAGGGGCAGAATAATCCTCTCACTGTGCCAGGAGTGCTCAGGTAGTCCACCCTGACCTCCTTTATGAAAAAAAAAACAAAACAAAAAACACAGATATTGTACTGTAATGTGAAAGGAAAAAAAAATGTGATAAAAGATGTTCTTAAAGCAATAATTATATTTTACATTAGAGAAGCATGAAGTACTTAGAATTGGTTAAAATGGTTACAGTATGTTTATTATTCTACAAATGGTAACACTTTGGGGTTTACAAAGTTCATTGTTTTGGGAAGGGGAGATGTAGTGATATCTGATTAGTGAGATCGCTACTGAGTGAGCCACGCCCCTAAGCAGGGGGCTTTTGACACTGTGCGAGTGTTCAATAAAGTTCAGTTTGGTACCTGCTATGCTGTGTGATCAGTACGCTGTCTCGGCTCATCCCTGAACGCAACAAGTTCAACGAAGGATCTTATGGAAGAGTTGATTAGTTTTGAGTGAGCTCTTGGTGGTTTGAAGAGTACACGCTGGACGATGGAAAGGTCAGCACAAAACATAGGGAAGCAAAAGTCACTGCAAAAGCAAGGCAGAAAGCATTGCTGCCTGTCATTGGGTTATAAGTGTGTCCATCTGACCCGTCCTTCTTAGTGCGACAGCCATTTAGATACGGTCTTGGGCGGGAGCTACACCCCATTCTCCGGTTCTTTCATGTAATTAGCGATTGTGCAAGTGATCGTGTGTGTCCAAACTCCTGAGAGTTTAGTTAAATGCTTTAATAAGCAAACTTAGTTTAAATATGGTGCATCCTACACA
The DNA here is from genome assembly GCF_023724105.1 of Carassius gibelio. Taxonomy (NCBI): domain Eukaryota; kingdom Metazoa; phylum Chordata; class Actinopteri; order Cypriniformes; family Cyprinidae; genus Carassius; species Carassius gibelio. The sequence continues at coordinate 16,115,027 of NC_068388.1, forward strand.
CATCTACTTTATATAAAAATTCTAGAAATAATTTACCCATCAAGTAGGTACCAAAATACATATACTTCCCATAGTTGAGGTGGAAGTAAATAAGGATTTAGCCATGATAAGTGTTTAACACACAAAATTAACTTGAGTAATATAAAGCATGCACAATACAGAGAATACACATGTATGAGGCAACTTCTGGTGATTAGTTCCTAGGACTGAGGTAGAAAACCCTATGAATAGGCTATAATGAAAGTTAAACACACAGAAAGAATTTCACAGATTATATAAAACATACATGATACTTAAGATAAATGCGAGGTAAATACTGGTAATCAATTCAGCTTATTGGAAGCAATTTTGAGACCGTTGTTTGTATTAAACCACAAGTGGGTTAATTCAGTCAATTGGTTTTGGAGACAAAGTCTCTCGACTGTACAACTGCAGAAAGGAGGAAAAAGTGTGGAAGAAAAAGATGCAAAACCAACCGAGAGAACCGCAGTCTCATAATGATTGTCAAGCAAAATCAATTGAAAACTTTGAGTGAACTTCACAAGGAATGGACTGAGGCAGGGGTCAAGGCATCAAGAGCCACCACACACAAACGTGTCAAGGAATTTGCTGAACTACAGACAATGTCAGAGTTGTCTTACCTGGGCTAAGGAGTAAAAGAACTGGACTGTTGCCCAGTGGTCCAAAGTCCTCTTTTCAGATGAGAGCAAGTTTTGTATTTCATTTGGAAACCAAGGTCCTAGAGTCTGGAGGAAGGGTGGAGAAGCTCATAGCCCAAGTTGCTTGAAGTCCAGTGTTAAGTTTCCAGGTCTGTGGTGTCATTCCCCGCCCCCTTGCTCCATTTATTATCTTATTTTTGGCCCACACCATCACCTGCTCCGCATTATGTTAATCACCCCTTCCCTATTTAGTTTCCTCGTATGTGCTGTCTTGTCAGATCGTCTTTTTTTTTTTTGCCAGTTTATTTTCATCTTTTATTTTTTATTTTTTTTACTCTCCCTCCTGCTTCCAGGCAGCGTTAACCTTCTCCTGCTCAACCAAACTCGCAATTTCCAATCATCCTTTACTCCTCACTGCCCTTTACCTGGATTGTTTTTGGTTGTTTATTTTTTCTTTTGTTTGAGACTTCAAGCCTGTTTAATAAACTGACTTTTGGTTTGGTTTGAGTCCACATCTTGCATTGACAGCTCTGACACAGTCTGTGTGCATTGAATTTATTTAATACACAAGTTTCACAATTTGAAATGAATTACTGAAATAAATGAATTTTCCACGACATTCTATTCAGATGCACCTGTTTATACCAATATAACCGAGCACAGCCCAGAAACCAAAATTGCATCCTAACTTACATTATAGAATTTTTCTTTCTTGGTAATAATTCATGTTCATATATGGGAAAGGAGGGATTTTGTTAACCAAAGCACATAAATTAGAAACTGTAATAGAGTGATAGTAGTGACACAGAGTCTTTCGTACAAGGGCCCAGACCATTTCATGACATTAAGCCCTGAAGGCCATTAAGATCACTATTGTTTTTCCAAAACACAGGAGATACAGAGGACAAAAGTGATCTCAAAAGCTGTGTAATGCAACATACAGGTCCACTCAGTGGGCCAACCAATGAAAGTAATGGCTCTTTTACACTGCATGGTATAGCAAGGTAAGGCTCTGTACGGTTCACTTATGGGGGGTAAACTCTGACGTGACGTGTAAACTCTGCTGATCACGTATTGGCCAGAGAGCACCTACCTGTCACTGCCTGCTTCACTGAACTTGTAAAACAAACAGAACAGAACCGCTACTTTTAAATCAGCACAGCCAGCGAAGGATCAAATGCAACCATTTTGAATGGGTGAACCTTTTTTAACAACCAGAAAGTTTTGTTGTCTGTTGCGGAAGTACAGACGTTCCTCTTGTTGATAGCAGAGGAGCGGATTTTTGGCGATGCAGAATGAAAAAAGTTTTTTTTAGGAGTTGTGGCAGTAGAGGTGGCACAACTACAACAAAATGTGAATAATCCCACGCATTCTAAAGCAATACTAAACAGCAGTGGAAATGCAAATTGTGCTGAGTCCAGCCTTACCATACTTAGCCATGCTGAGCAGAGTCATACAACACAGTTGAAAAAAGAGAGTCAATGTAAAGAAAAGCAGAAAGCTCAGCTCTGAGATGTTGTTTTTTTCCATGATGGTGTGCTTATGTACAAAGAAAACTACTGAAATACCTAATGTAAAAGACAAACCCAATAAAGAAAACAGTACTATAATTATTCCCCTTACATCTTCAAATAATAAAAATACTTCTCACACTTGGCCTAATAATAATAATAATAATAATACGTTTTATTTATATAGCGCCTTTCCAGAGCTCAAGGACACGTTACAATAAACAAACAACAATAAAGGCAATTGACAAAGAGAGCAGACAGAACAACAATAGGCAAATGAGAGTGCAAGTACAGTAAGTGAGAATTGTGTAGATGGGGCAGCAACCAGCAGAGAGAGAGGAAAAAAATAAAGTAAAAAATAAAAAACACACTAAGACCTATAACATTCAGAAAATAGGTGTGTTTTGAGCATGGATTTGAATTCAGAGATAGTGTTAACAAAACGGAGTGATGGGGGGAGAGAGTTCCACATTTTGGGCGCAACAACACTGAATGATCTGCCCCCCATTGAAGCAAGGCGATGCCGAGGGACAACGAGAAGGCTGGAATCAGCAGATCGTAAAGACTGAGTTGGGGTGGAAGGGAGAAGCAGGTTACAGAGGTAGGGGGGAGCAAGGCCATGCAGAGACTTAAAAGCGAGAAGGAGAATTTTGAATTTAATACGGTAAGCCACAGGAAGCCAGTGAAGATCATGCAGAATTGGGGAAATATGTGCAGAACGCTTGGTGTGGGTGAGTAGTCTGGCAGCAGAGTTTTGAATGTATTGTAATTTGGAAATGGAGCTAGCTGATAGGCCGATGAAAAGTGCATTGCAGTAATCAAGACGTGAGGTGACAAATGCATGGATGACAGTTTCAGCATCAGAGATACTGATAAAGGGACAGAGCTGAGCGATACGACGTAGATGAAAGAATGCCAATTTAGTGATGGAATTAATGTGAGAGTGGAAAGATAGAGAGGAATCAAAAATTACACCAAGATTTTTAACAGTACTAGATGGTTTGATAAGAGAGCCGGCGATCTCACAGGTGAAGTTAGTAGGAATTTTATTAGTGAGTGATGAAGGTCCAGTGAAAATAATCTCAGTTTTGTCCATGTTAAGTTTTAGAAAATTTGAATGAAGCCAATCTTTTATTTCATGTACACAGGCAGAGATTTTGTCAGTTGTGAAAGATAAAGTTGATGTACAGGTAGTATATAATTGAATGTCATCAGCGTAGAAATGATAATTAAAACCATGACGGCGGAGGATCTGACCAAGAGGGATTATATAGATTATAAATAATAATGGCCCAAGAACGGATCCCTGAGGGACACCTTGCTTCAGGGGGACAGTGGGTGAGCGAAAATTCTGAAGTGAAATGTAAAACAGTCTGTCAGAGAGATAAGAGGAGAACCAGGAAAGAGCAGCACCAGAAATACCCACATCCGAAAGGCGTGAAATGAGTAGTTGATGGGAGACGGTATCGAAGGCAGAGCTGAGGTCGAGCAGCAAAAGCATAGACAGAGAACCAGAATCACCAGAGAGAAGCAGATCATTCAGTACCTTAACTAGAGCAGTTTCAGAACTATGCATAGGGCGAAAACCAGATTGAAAAGGATCAAAAATATTATTTTCAACTAGAAAAGACTGAAGCTGGGAGGCAACAGTACTTTCCAGTAATGTAGCTATGAAGGGGAGATTTGAAATGGGACGATAATTCGATAAAACTGAGGGATCAAGGTTGGGTTTCTTGAGAACAGGGGTAACAGCTGCAGTTTTGAGTGACAGAGGAAATGAAGCAGAGGTAAGAGAAGCATTGATGAAGTGAGAGATAGGTGCAGAAATAACTGAATGGCAAAGTTTCAGTAGAGTAGTAGGAGCAGGGTCAAGATGACAAGATGAAGGGTTGGATTTCAAGATTAACTCAGAGACAGAAGAAAGAGTAGACAGAGAGAAAAAAGGCAGGGATTGACAAGGTTGATTCGGCAGATGACTAATGTTACTGGCATCATTAAAGAGGCACTGGTTTACGGAATCAGTCTTTTCTAGCATGTGAGCCAAGAATGAAGTGCAAAGTTCATCAGAAGCTAGAGCAACATGAGATGGAGGTTTGGTAAGTTTATTTATTGTGTTGAATAATGCTTTTGGCCTGTTGCTTGATTTATTGATTATAGCAGATACAAAACTGGAACGAGCCAAACTCAGGGCCGATTTATAAATCTTGATATGTTCGATGAATGCCAAATGGTGAACAGTCAGGCCAGTTTTCCTATAGTAACGCTCAAGCCGTCTACCAGTGGCCTTTAAGATACGGAGCTCAGGAGTGTACCAAGGAGACGAATGTGTGGAAGGGACACTTCTAGTCTTGACAGGAGCATGCTTTTCTAAGATATCCGAGATTATGGAGTTATAGTTGGATAGTATCAGTGAGGATGAGGAGATATCAAAGACATCAGAAAGATTAGAAGAGGAAACGGAGGTACAAAATAATGCAGTATCAACAGCTTTGAGATTGCGGTAAGATATGACAGTTGTAGAACAATTCTTATGCATAGGCAGGCTGAAGCTAAAATCAAGAAATTTGTGATCAGAAATACCAGTGTCAGTAGAGGTGATGGAAGAGATATTGGTCATTGATGTACAAATCAAATCAAGGGTATGACCACGGGTATGGGTAGGAAAATTAACATGCTGAATTAGATTAAAACAATCAAAAATAGAAAGTAACTGGTTGGAGTTAGAGCAAACAGCATCAACATGAATATTGAAATCACCAAGCAGTAGAATGGGAAATGACAATGAGCAGGCAAGGGTCAACAGTTCACTGAGTTCAGAAAAGAAGTTAGACAGGACCTTAGGAGGTCGATAGAGCAAAATAATTATGAGAGAGTCAGCCTTCAAAACCATGTACTCAAATGTATTGGTGTCGTGAAAGTCAAGTTGCTTGATACGGAGGTTATCACGATGGATGATAGCGAGACCACCCCCTTTACCATGGGGTCGCGGTCTGGACAGATAATTATATCCATCTGGCGTAAGTAGATTTAGCTGTAAAAAATCTTCAGGAACTTGCCAAGTTTCAGTGAGAAGAAAAATGTCAAGGTTATTGTTAGTGATCATTTCATTGAGATAAGTGGCTTTGTCCGAAATTGATCGACAGTTCAAAAGGGCAAAGTGATGATGCGAAGGATTCAAATTAGGTGTATGTTGCTGATCGCTATTAGTGAAATAGATCAGAGAACGCTGGGTAGACAGTTGTTTTGGCATGGAAGATAGTCTATTGTTGGTCCAGATGCAAGGAGGGGAGTCAGGCTTTGAACAATAGGAACTCAAGAGTGTTCGCCGCGAACGATGTGTGTATCTTGGGCGACGGAGAATCCCTAGTCTCCGACAGTATTCATACGTCACCGAATCAAGACGCGGGCGGCAGTTAAAGGCCCTCAGTTGTGATGCAGAATATTCAATATCCATCGCAGATGTAAGACAAAAAAATAATAAGGCAGAGGAAAAAAGAAAAAATGTTTTTGCACAAGGCATGTTGATACTGAGAAAGTGAAAGCCCAACCACAAGCAAAACCACGTTAGCCAAACCTGAACGTCACTTCACCAAAACAGCTAACTAAATAGGAGGCGACGCACCCAGATAGTAAGCAGTAAACAAACGGCGTAACCGATAGAGAGATCAGTTAACTCACCCATCTGAGGAGCCGAGTGTGGTAGAGATGTAACAGGGAAGAAAGCTCGCAGCAGCCCGGAGGCAGACTTATCAACAGTTCAGTTCAGAGTTTAAACAGTGGAAAAAGGATTAATCCAACCAGGGGTGAAACAGCTGCACAGACGCGCACAGTGTTCGCAACGCCTTGCAGACAGCAGAGGTGGTCAGTGCGGTGACAACAGTCCATGTCAGAGAAACGGAGTAAACATCACAGAGTTCCGATGAAAAGAGAAAAAAGGAAAAAATATCCGAACCAGACAAACAGTACAAACAATCCAGGATATGAAGCGGCAGCACAAACGCATACAGCGTACTCGACCCGGAACCGGAAGCTTTCTATGATTCGCGAACTAAGCTGAGGAACGAGGAGACAAGGCATACACTCAAACAATAGTCTTTTAATCCAAAAATACAGAAGGTGACACTGGGCAGACGGGAAAAATGTTGGTAGACATTCAATCTCAGACAAAGACAGACAGGATAATTGGAGTAACACAAGTGTACAAAAAGACTATTTAACTAAACTAGGACAAGAACATGACCAAATAAGGACAAACAGGAACTAAGACCAGGGTAAAACATGACACAGAACAGTTCAGAATCCTGACAATACACCCCCTCCTCAGAAGGAGGTTCCGAAGGAGGACAGATATCCGGGAGGAGGTCGGCAGACAGAGACCAGGGGGCAATGAAGGAGGTAGGAGCCAGGGAGGAGACAGGAGGGACACAGAGCTGGCAGTTCACAGAGTGCTGTATCCAAGCATGTTAAAAGAAAGTTGAGTGGAAGGAAAAATTGTGGAAGAAAAAGATGCAGAACCAACTGAGAGAACCGCAGCCTTATGATGATTGTCAAGTAAAATCGATTCGAGAATTTGAGCTAACTTCACAAGGAATGGACTGAGGCTGGGGTCAAGGCATACAGACATGTCAAGGAATTTGGCTATAGTTGTCGTATTCTTCTTTTTAAGACACTCCTGAACCACAGACAACGTCAGAGGCATCTTACCTTGGCAAAGGAGAAGAACTTGACTGTTGACCAGTGGTCCAAAGTCCTATTTTCAGATGAGAGCAAGTTTTGTATTTTATTTGGAAAGAATAAGAAGAATGTGGAGAAGATCACATGCCAGATCATATCCCAAGATCATGTCCCAAGTTGCTTGAAGTCCAGTGTTCAAGCAAGTTTCCACAGTCTGTGATGATTTGTGGTGCAATGTCATCTGCTGGTGTTGGTCCATTGTGTTTTTGGAAAACCAAAGTCACTGCATGTCAAGTCAAGTCACCTTTATTTATAAAGCGCTTAAAACAAAATACATTGTGTCAAAGCAACTGAACAACATTCATTAGGAAAAGAGTGTGTCAATAATGTAAAATGACAAAGGCAGTTAATCATTGAATTCAGTGATGTCATCTCTGTTCAGTTTAAATATTGTCTGTGCATTTATTTGCAAATCAAGTCAATGACCCCAACTAAGCAAGCCAGAAGTGACAGTGGCAAGTAACCGGAACTCCATCGGTGACATAATGGAGAAAAAAACCTTGGGAGAAACCAGGCTCAGTTTGGGGGGCAGTTCTCCTCTGACCAGACGAAACCAGAAGTTTAATTCCAGGCTGCAGCAAAGTCAGATTGTGCAGAAGAATCATCTGTTTCCTGTGGTCTTGTCCTGGTGTTCATCTGAGACAAGGTCTTTACAGGGGATATGTATCTGGGGCTCTAGTTGTCCTGGTCTCCGCTGTCTTTCAGGGCTGTAGAGGTCCTTTCTAGGTGCTGAACCACTATCTGGTCTCGATACGTACTGGATCTGGGTGACTGCAGTGACCCTCTGATCTGGATACAGACTGGATCTGGAGGCTACGGTGACCTCGGAATAAGAGAGAAACAGACTAATATTAGTGTAGTTGCCATTCTTCTAATGATGTAGCAAGTACTTTGGGTGTTATGGGAAGTGTTCCTGGTAATGCAGCCTGAAAATCCTTTAACAAATTTGGATATTAAAAACATATTAGTATGTTATGTGTAAACCAGGTTAAAGAGATGGGTCTTTAATCTAGATTTAATCTGCAAGAGTGTGCCTGCATCCCGAATAATGTTAGGTAGGTTATTCCAGAGTTTAGGAGCCAAATAAGAAAAGGATCTGCCACCCGCAGTTGATTTTGATATTCTAGGTATTATCAAATTGCCTGAGTTTTGAGAACGTAGTGGATGTAGAGTAGACAATGCAAACCCAAAGCTTGTAGATTTTGAATTCAGGCATATAAACCCAACTCCCTCTAAACTAAATGCCTGGCCTGGCGCTAGCCTTGCTGGATTTAAAATATTTACGACACTCTGGAGTGATAAATTCCACAGTCACATGAGCAGTCTAAAAGGAGAATCGAAACACCCACATTGCTAAACACCCACACAAACTTTTCTTTACGCTCTTTATGTAAGTCCTTAAGAAGATGTATTTTGATAGGTTTGTGCTGGGTTAACAGAGTTAACCAGTTATGTGATGGTTATGATTTTCTGATTTATAACTTGGAAATGTTTCTCCTAATTTAATGTTATCAAATAAGAGTCATGATTCTGTAACCCTAGCCCTGACCAGGTCATACAACTTTATGACCCAACTCACAGAACTGCAAAGCCAGTTAACTGGAATTCTTGTAAAAAAAAAAAAAAAGGTACCTTTTCTCAATGTATTCTAAATGTATTGAGTATTGCCTTTTGGTGCAGTAGATGTTTTCTATAATCAAATTGGAGTATAATTTTATTGTGTATTTAACCCTTGTGGGTTGTTAGGGACGTTTTCGTCCACTTTAGTCTTATTTTGGCCACAACTTTCTCTGTGTTTGAGCTAATGGAATGATTTTTGGTGACAAATCTTATTTTGATATTTTGGGAAAATGCTTTGAATTTTTTCAAAAACTCAACGGTAAACTGTGGGCAAATTCACTACCCTTTCGAGTTGTTCATGGATGAAAACATCCACTAAATTAAACTGCTGTAAAAATGTACCAGATAAATATTTTTTTTCAATTTTTTTTTGCATAACTATTAATCAACCTCAGTCCTGATCAAAACTACCAAATGTTTAAAAAAATTCCAAGATTTTAACTTTTTAATTACCAAGTTCATAAATGATGTCACTGATTTGGGAAAAAAACACACAAAATTACATATTTTCAATATAAAAAGTGATTGTGGACTGGATATTTTTTTACCTTTTATCACAGTCTTGGGCATGTCAAAGATTAGTAACAAAATTGGCTTTGATGCATTGTTAGTTTTTGTGCAGCATTAGATTTACATTTTTTCTCCCTAATTAGTTGTTGGTGGCTGGTTTTGCCCCATTGACTTCCATTATAACGACGTTTTTTGATTGCAAAGCCATGACACCATATAATCATGCATTCTTGATTGTTTGTGGTTTTCCCTTTTGGGAAGAGGTAAAAATATATATATATTTACAGTTGATCACTAGGTGGGACCATTAACCCTTTAGATAGGCCTGTGCAAAAAAAGGCTTAATTTCTGGCTTCTATATGGAGTTATATGGAGTATAACAGCAAATTATAGTGTTTGTGTGTGTGTGAGATTCTTGATTGTTGGTGGTTTTCTCTGTTGGGAAGAGGTAACATTTGTTATTTTTTACAGTTGATCACTAGGTGGGACCATTTACCCTTTAGGTAGGCCTGTGCAAAAAAAGGCTTAGTTTCTGGCTTGTATACGGAGTTATATGGAGTATAATAGCAAATTATAGTGTGTGTGTGTGTGAGAGAGAGAGAGAGAGAGAGAGAGAGGGGGGGGGGGGGGGGGTGAGAGAGACCTTTGTGCACTTACCTTGATGTACAGTATCAGAAAAAATCAAAATATGCACCTCATGCTCTCAGAACTACATGGAGTAAACAATAAAAAAAGAAGTGTGTTTATGCACATGCTGCCTTTTGATGGTGAAAAGTACAGATGGCCTATATGGAAAACGCTCGTCTTTTCTTGATGGTAAAGCCAGTTTAAAACCTTAAAATCCTGTAAAAAAAAAATCTACTTTGCATTAAATTTATGAACATAATGTATTATGAACCAAAATGCAATACCAACTTCAAATAAGCTGCAGCTCGCTGGAGGGGTCAAGCTGCATAATCATTTCTAAAACTTTGGTGCAAGTTGCTTGCTGCTCTTCTCACCATTAAATGACCAGCACGATGCCATGCAAGTGTTTAAATCCATGTACTTTGCTTTTGTTAAGTCTATTGGCTTGTTAGGTCTGACGTCACGTAGCAGCGCTTCCGTGTCCAAACGCTCTATCAGTTACCAAGAGAAAACAACAAAAGGTGCTAATATAAACTCACAATGTGATAGAATACTAGCGAAAAAGTTATAATCTTAACCTTCAACTCCATACCGAAGTCCCTGATAGCCAGACAATGAAAATATAAAAAAAATATATAAAAATTATTTGTGTTTGGGACACTGTGAGCACAGAGACTGTTGTGTTTATTGTAAGTTTGAAAGCGTTTAGCTTAAGTTATCGATATGAATAAACAATGCTCATAAACGGCTGCTGAGGTCATATTCTCAAGTGAAGCGAGTTGAGGCCTGGACCCGGAAACAGCGCTTCTTACGTCATCACTTAACAACCGAATACTTTCACCACCAAGGTGAAAAAGGCAGCAGGTGCATAAATACACTTTTGTTTACTCCATGTAGTTCTGAGAGCTGAGGTGTACATTTTGATTTTCTGAAATACATCAAGGTAAGTGCGCAAAGGTCTCTCTCACACACTCTGTCTCTCTCTTTCTCAAACACACACACATACACACACAATATAATATGCTGTCATACTCCATATAGCTTCATATACAAGTCAGAAACTAAGCCTTTTTTTGCACAGGCCTATCCAAAGGGTTAATGGTCCCACCTAGTGATCAACTGTAAAAATAACAAATGTTACCTCTTCCCAACAGGGAAAACCACCAACAATCAAGAATCTCACACACACACATACACCATAATTTGCTGTTATACTCCATATAACTCCATATACAAGCCAGAAACTAAGCCTTTTTTTGCACAGGCCTATCTAAAGGGTAATGGTCCCACTTAGTGATCAACTGTAAAAATAACAAATTTTACCTCTTCCCAAAAGGGAAAACCACAAACAATCAAGAATGCATGATTATATGGTGTCATGGCTTTGCAATCAAAAAATGTTGTTATAATGGAAGTCAATGGGGCAAAACCAGCCACCAACAACTAATTAGGGAGAAAAAATTTTAACCCTCTGGGGACGGATTGGGCGGTGCCGCCCAAAATGGCATACTTTTACAAATGTGTAGTTATCTCAAAAACTATTAATGCTAGAGAGAGGCGTTTTTTTTTTTGCCGTCTTCCTCAGATTCCACTGAAAACAGCGGTGGGAGGAATCTTTTTCTAACCCAATCAGAGGAAGGTTATGTCTTCTAGCCATTCAGAGGACTCTGTAGCTCTGCTGTAGCCTTGTACAAGCTGGCTGGGCTATAGTAAAAGACATGTAATCAATAAGCGCTCAGAGAATCAGCATCAGGGTGGAGAAAGCAGAAAGCGATCGGAGTGTTACAGAGAGCGATCGGAGTATTAGCGAGCACAAAGAGCAAAATTCGAGCGATCGGAGAATCAGCATCACGTGGAGAAAGCAGAAAGCGATCGGAGTGTTAGCGTGCACAAAGAGATAAATTCGAGAGAGATACAGCATTATTACAGAATTGTTTTATCAAAATGGCAAGCAGTAAAAGATTTACGGCAGAACAAGCTCTGGAACAATTACTGGAAAGGCCTGGAGAGGCCTTGCTTTGCTCACTGGCATGCCTAGGACTGTTTTTAAAAAAAGTTAATTATTTAATTGTTCTTTACACATTTGATTAAACAATAACACATTTCTGTCAAGCAAAGAGTTTGAAAAATATATTTTTTTTTGTTCAAAAACTGTTCTATATTGTGTGTTTTTCAGTAATAAATGACAAAAATCTAATTTTCGTTTTGGAAATTCTCTAGTTTATTGTACAATTTTTCATTCATACTTCCTTCATAAACATATTGCATGCATGCTTATGGTAGCTTTGGGTCTTCTGAATCCATAGATACCAAACACAGGGTGTTTCATCTCCTTTTTCGTATGATTTATAAGCCCAAATATAAAAATAGAGAAAACGGACCAAAAAGGGATTAGTCCCCTAAGGGTTAATCTAATGCTGCACAGAAACTAAAAATGCATCAAAGCCAATGTTGCTACTAATCTTTGACATGCCCAAGACTGTTATAAAAAGTAAAAAAAAAATCCAGCCACAATTAATTTTATATTGAAAATAAGTCATTTTGTGTGTTTTTTTCACCCAAATCAGTGACATCATTTATGAACTTGACAATTAAAGAGTTAAATTCTTGGATTTTTTTAAACATTTGGTAGTTTTGATCAGGACTGAAGTTGATTAACAGATTTATGCAAAAAAAAAAAAAAAAATAATAATATATGAATCTGATACATTTCTACAGCAGTTTAATTGAGTGGATGTTTTCATCCATGAACAACTCGAAAGGGTAGTGAATTTGAACAATCCACAAGGGTTAATCTAACTTTATATGCATGTGGTTAGGAACAACTATGTATCTCTGTATCCCTGACTCGCAAAATTATGGTTTATGGTATCTTTATAATCGTAAAAACCCAAATGTGTCGAATCTCGACAACAAATTACAAAAAGATGCATTGTTTCAGAAATACAATCTTTCATATGAAAAATGTTCAATTCTCCCAGCTATAACTCACGTGAGTGGTTGTTTCCCCAGAGAAAAAGGAATGTTTTTCCCACTTCAGATCGTGGAAGTTCATTGGTTGTTCACACAAACAGAGGCGTGAACCAGTCAAGCCATAAAAACTGAAACCAGGAAGTTCCTCAGGCTCTTGGTCCTCTTCTCTTGTCCTCTTGTTCCGCTCTTCTATCGTCTCTGATCTCAGCACGGCGGCTGAGAGAACAGCCCGTTCTCATGGCTCCTTCGGGAGCTTCCATCTCCGTTTTCTGTTTATTCGCCTCTCCCCAAAAGGGAGATAAACTCGGAATCATTTCTGTAGTAACTTCACGTTCGTCTGACCTTTGAAACAGCAGCCCAGAAAGACAAGCGAGAACACGCCCAGCTACAAAGAACCATGCACGCACGTACGCTGGTCTGGCAAGTCACAAAGAGACCAAGACCAATGCAAGTATTTATTTTCTATGGAGATTTTAATGCTGCTTAAAAGTTGTTGATCTGATTCCTTGTTGTCTTTCAAAAGGTTACTGTCTGTGAGTTTACCACACTGTGAGATCATTCTGTGATCGCGATCGTGTCTCTCTCATTCTCTCTCGCTCACTTTCTCTCTCATTCTCTCTCTCTCTCATTTGGATTCCGTTATGTTTCGTATTTGTTTACTGTCTGTATCTTCATACGCATATTTACTCTGTGCGATTTGTAGTTTGATGTATTATTAGTTCAATTATTAAAATTCAATATATATTCATGATTGCTTCTGTCTAAAATGCTCACATCATGAGTCAATGAAATGTTTGATCTTAGCTACAAAGCTTGTTACTTTTCAGTAACCTAAATTTTGTTAAGACAGGAGAATGGTTTCATGGCCAGAGTCTACTTATAATGGAATTATAAGAAGTTATAACTTTATTGAAAGTTGATAAGTTAATCTTACAGCCGTTTGCTGGACAAACCACTGTTTGATTTGCAGTAATTCACAGTAAGAGATATCACTATAATTGATCTGAAGAATGGAATATTGACATATTAATGAGTAAATTACAGTGCCTTGTAATGAGTTATTGATATACAATTGACCTATTTTTCATCTTCAATCATTTTAATGTAACTGTCATAAGAATGTGCGCATTTCAAACTTCGTTTTGTAAACAATCCATTTCAATCTTTTTATATGGTTATTAATAATTTCTGCACACGAGCTATATGAAGTTATGTAATTGTGAGATAAGTCGCAAGATGCAAACTCACTCCTAACTGACTGAGGCAAAAAGCTGATCAGTCAGCAAATTAAGTTTCTAGAAATACCTGACAGTATAGTAACTGTTATTTTGCTGAAAGTACACTGCAGCTTAATATTAAAGCCCTGTAAGAGAAGACCTAGATCTCTCTGCAGTGAGAACATTTTAATATTAATAACCCGCCTATTAAAAGATGAAGAAATCTCTCTTTTTTTGTGCAATATGTAAATCTGAACATGAGCGATGATCCTCAGATTTAGTAGTTAAAAAAAGGCCTTATTACATATCATTATTGAATTCGTGGTGAACCACAGTTATAAAAAAAAAATAAACGATAAAGCTCTTGGTATTAAAAAAATTGGCTTAGCTACCCAATTTGAAACTTTAAACATTTAAATCATAAGTGCTATTTTGATAAATGTTTATGGGAGAACAACAGATGGTCAAAATCCTGTTGTTCACATTTGTGTGTTTGTGCAGCGAAATGAATCCTGCCTCACGCTCTTGTGCAGTAGCACCAAATCAGCGTTTTTAACTCAAATTGAAGTCGGCTGTAATTCCACTGACAAAACACCAGAGGGTGTCCTTTGTTTAGAAGTTTCAAATTATGCCCTGCCTTCTGATTTCAGCCTGCATGAGTGCAATTACGCCATCTCGTGGCCATTTCAGATAATGCTCGCTTACTGCTAATATCTATTCCCCTGTGATATATTGAATTAGCGGTCTAAATTCTCAATAACTATTTGCATTTACAGCTTTGCACGTGTGAATATTATTTCAGGTTAGACAATTTTTCCTGCCTTTGACTGTTTACATTTACTTTGAGTTTGGTTCAAACATGATTTTAATTAAAAATGTAATTGTTTAATAGTGTAAATCTGTTTCAGGTCAACCACTGATTGACCCACTTAGAAGGAAGTAAGCCATTTAGTGGCAGTCTCATGTTAAGTCGGTTCACAGCTCTCAGCTCTCTTTGCTCTCTTTTCAATTCTGTTTTGAATTGCATATTTCCACTTTTACCCTTTTTGGATTAATTTCATAATTATTAATGATAACTTACTGATATCATTGGTTATTATAGGATATTGATCTGATTTTCCTTTTAATTCTTCTTACATGCTTATTTTAAATTTCAATTTAAATCAGTTTTTAATTTTTAATTTGAATTAAGTTTTTTACTCACAAGGTAAAGCACAGAGAGGGAGTACGCCACTTTGTGGTGAAAACAAGCTACTTCTTCTCCCGTGTTTCATCCTGTCTCTTCACATTTTGATTTTTAATGATACTTTTGGGTTAGGCTATTTTGATAATTACCATCATTATCATAATTCCCTTTTGGTTTTATCATTATTAGGTAAAGCTGTTACCTCTCATTTCTACATATATATTTACTCAGTTGATGTTAAACAAAACAAACCTTAATTCACTTTAAGCTTCCTTTGTTCATCCTTTGTGTATTTGATTGTAGAACTCCCTTGGTGATTGGACAGTCATCTCAGGTTTCCACTTGAGCGAAATCAATTCACCCAGGTGAACTAAATTTGATAAACCCATCCACTTATTATAAGCCACAGAATATTAGATATTCCCCCGGATATATTTTAAGTGTTTGACCCATTGCTTCTTCAAACCATACCATCTTTCTAGGTTTCCTACCCCGATAGCCCACTTTGTCCTATCTTAAAACCTGGCAGTAGGGTTAGGTCTCCTTATTCTCATACATCGTGTTACTATTGTTTTTATCTCATTTCAAGTGTTGGGTTTCATTTGGATCTTTTTCTATCCTCTGTTCTGTTGTGATTTGTTCTTTCATTTCACATAGAGACAGTAACCTGTGAGAGCCACCAAAGAAGCTAAATAGTAGAGCGACAACCAGCAGCCGGTGTCATCACGCTACCCGCTAGGCTACTGCCTGTCAAATCTCCATTTCGGGTCATTCGTTGACCCAAGTTAATTGGCTACTGAACTGTCTGACTGTTTGCATCAGTTAGCCCCAAAATTCTCATAAACGGCACAGCCGTATGAATATAGCTCGTTAACCGTAGAACGAACTTGCATCGGTCTTATTGTGTGTGTGCTGTGTTTCTCTCACCGACAGTGAGCCAGGATGTTCCATTCATCCAGTCCAGCAGTCCACGGGGGCCACCTCTCCCCAAGGACGCCAGTAACCTGCAGCACCCAGAGCATTTAGACACAGAGCTAGATGAACTGATGGCACATGATCCAACCCATAGCGACTACTACAAAGAACTCGCCAGGATCGTCAGAAGCCTAGCTCACATTCTCGTCACCCAGGCACGGCTCAACAACTGGAAGGACCAGGCCCGAACCCTGAGTCGCCTTGATCAGCTCCGCCTCGAGTCCCAGAACCAGCGCGAGAAAGAGGACGACACAGATCCAGAGCTACACAAAGAAGTAGAAAAACTTCACAATGCCCTGCAAGATCTTCGCCTCGACACAGACCAAAGAGAACAGCTGGAGAAAGAAGCCAGAAAAGAAATCAACAAAAAAACTCCAGCAAGGTGACACTCTCTTAGAAGAGCAGAGACTGAACTGAAAGAGACTCTAAAACCTGGGCCTGCGAAAAACACTTGCAAGCGGCCCAAGCTAAAATCAACGAGCTTATTCTGCAAAGAGACGTACTCCATGATGAACTTGACACTGATCATGCAGAACTGAAACATTCTCACAGATTACAGATTGGCTGGAACGGAGAAATGCACACCACAGAGTTTCTCCCGGCCTGCCACTCCAACCCTTTCAGCCAAGAACCCAGAGCTGAAAAGGGGCAATACGTCACCAGCCATCTTACAAGAACACCTGTCAACAATAGAAAGGGGGGAGAGCCCTTCCAGAGAACGCATGCCACTAAACCCTGCACGGCTCACAGAGAACTTGACAAGCTGGCCAGATATGTCCCTACGTTCAATCCAGATCCTGCAGGAGGACATGACGTTCACGCTTATTTACAAGACATTGACTTTCACTTGCAAACTGTCACCAACGTGACAGCTTTGGACACATTGTACCTGTTAAAAATCACGTCCAGCCATGATGTGCATATTTTTCTGGATCGTCAACCAGAGATTGTCAAAGCGGACTACCAGCAACTGCTAAAAACTTTGATTCTTGAATTCTCTGATCCAGACTCAGACCATGGGCTCCTTATTGCTATGGATCACAAACAGGGCCGACTTAAAAACCCACAAACTTTCTACAGTCAGATACAAAAAGCCTACTTCGGAGCATGCAACGAATCAGGTATGTAACAGGATTTCGACTAAAAAACTCTGCTCCTCCAAAACCTACATGCCAGTTGGAGTTTTCATCTCAGAGTCCCAGCGTGTCTGCGTAACATGACTACACAAGAGTTACGGAACTTAGCCCACAAAGCTTACACCAAGCAAAATACTATTTCTGAAAACCCCACAATCTCTGTCTCTGAGCACTGCTCGGAGTTAACCCAAGAGGGCGCCCCACAACACCACAGTCACAGACCTTTTCAAAGAGAGTGAAGACAATTCCAAGACAGCAGAGGGCAACACAATCATGGTGGTGCTCGTCCAAAGCACCAGAGCGAGCGCTCTAAAAGATTCTGGGACCGGCGACCCAAAAAGAGCCGATCCCCACCGTCCAGGACACAAAGCCCCGACAGCCGGCAGTGGAACCACTCTCAACACGACACTGGTGAGCTCAATCCTGAGCCCACATCAGAAAAACACAGGGCAGCCACATCTGAGACAGCAGAGATCCTGAGGGTGCTGAAAGAGGTTCTTTACATGAAAACTCGTAAGGAAGACAAGAAAGACAAACCAAACATCTTATGTCTTAGCAGAAGAACTGAAACCAACACCCTGTCTAACTGCCATCTGTATGAGCCAAGCACCACAAACATTGCTGGTCATCCATAGACCACAGAGCTAACTGTCACATCACAAGGTGACAGCATCACACAAGCTCCACAGCTGACAGCTGCACACCCTGAAAGAGACAGCACATCTCCTCACACCAGGTACCACAGACCCAAGGTACCAGAAAATGCTGTTTTGACTACCTGCCTCCGCAGCGCAACATTGTCAAAAAGGGGGTGGGCCAAAAAGGAGTGAGCATGGAAGACCTGATCGACACAGGATCAGACCTTACGGGGATCTCATCTCCCTTAAAGTCGTGGCCTAATGGTTAGAGATTCGGACTCCCAATCGAAAGGTTGTGAGTTCGAGTCCCAGGCCGACAGGAATTGTGGGTGGGGGGAGTGCATGTACAGTTCTCTCTCCACCTTCAATACCACGACTTAGGTGCCCTTAAGCAAGGCATCAAACCCCCAACTGCTCCCCAGGCGCCGCAGCATAAATGGCTGCCCACTGCTCCGGGTGTGTGTTCACAGTGTGTGTGTGTGATCACTGCTCTGTGTGTGTGCACTTCGGATGGGTTAAATGCAGAGCACAAATTCTGAGTATGGGTCACCATACTTGGCTGAATGTAACGTCACGTCACTTCAATTTGAAGCTAAGAGACAAGATCGAACTCTAACACCTCAAACTTGTGAACTGAATGTACAGTCGTACAGCCAGAAGGACATTCGGTTTGAACAGGTTGCGCCCATTCACCTGACAATCTGTCTGATGAGTCTAGTACATCCTATTTATGTCTCACCAATGAACACTCATACATTTCTCATCGGCAAAGACCTGCTAGACCACTTTGACCCTTTACTGAACTTCAAACAGCTGAAAGTCTTTGCTCAAGTGCGAGAACCTCTTACCCTCCAGCCACACAGGTTGCCAGAGCCAGACTGTCAGGTCACAGAGGTCACGGGAACTCCCACAGAGCCAGACTGCAAGGTCACAGAGGTCACGGGAACCCCAGCAGCCAGCCATGGGTACACAGCCCCAACGGCAGACCAAAGCCCAAGTTCACTCCTCTGCACCTTAGTCAACGAACAGGGAACGGTGGTACCAGCTTACACCAAATGGGTCGCTGTTCGGCTCAACATGCAATGTGGTCAAACCTTAAACCACACGCTGGGTTTCTTCCAACCCTCACCTGAATGTGTGGAACTCACACTTGAAGCCACACCCCTCACTGAAGTGTCATATTGTGTAGTCTACATCCTTTTCAACAACTGCACGGCAACTGAAATCAACATTCCCAAGGCCTACCAGCTTGGATGGCTAATAAACCATGACTTTAATGACTTTGAACTTGTACTACCTGTCATTGGGTCCATTCCACCTGCAATGATACCCGAAGGGAGTACAAACAACACAAATCCGTCGCAATCACATCTGTCATGTCGGTGACCAGATGTGCCGAATGGATTCTGACAGAGGACCAACACCTCGCAGTTTACACAGTCTTCCACCAGAATGTCAGTGAGACTGATGAAGCTGCTACACCTCTCAATACCAAACTGACTGATGACACACCGATGGAGGAGCCTTACACAAGTTTTCAATCTCAAGTGCAGCAAATTTTACGCTCATACATTTCAGAGCGATACAGATCGCCAAAGACTCTGACAAGTTCTTTATAAGCTCAAAGAATCCTGTGCCAAAGACTATTTAGACTGTGGTCTTACCAACCTACACACGGTGCGCATACCTACGCACCCTGATGCTCCTCCCACTTCTGTCAAACAGGACAAGATTCCCATCGCCTCACACGAACGCATATACTGCATAAAGACTTTGAATTATTACCGTCACAACGGAGGTATAGAGTTCCCAAATTTAAGAAAGTGAAGCTGAAAAATTCTTTTGTGCACCAGGCAATCCTTGCACTGAACAAAAACACCTAATCAGAGATCAAGAGTATTGGGACGGTGTTGCGGATGTATAAATGTTGTATGAAATGTATAATTGTACGTGCTAGAGTGAATGTCAATGTAGAATGTATGTTAAATGTTGTAAACATAAATACTGTTATGCAAGAAAAATTTCAGACACAGTCTGACAATAAAGTATAAAGTAAAGTAAAAGTAAAGTAAAGTAACCAGTGTAGGAGATCATCGAATCTATACTTGAGAAAGGTGTCATCCATCCATGCAACAGCACCTACTCAGCCCCCATCTGGCCCGTCTTCAAACCTGACGGCGAGTGGCAATCACCATTGTCTTCCTTAGAAAGCCACGTTTCTAGCATTTGTAAAACTGCATTTTTCCATCTCAAAAAAATATCTAAATTATGGCCTATGCTCTCAATGTCAAATGCAGAAATGTTAATCCATGCATTTATGACCTCAAGGTTAGATTATTGTAATGTTTTATTGGGTGGTTGTTCTGCACGCTTAGTAAACAAACTACAGCTAGTTCAAGATGCAGCAGCAAGAGTTCTTACTAGAACCAGGAAGTATGACCATATTAGCCCGGTCCTGTCAACACTGCACTGGCACCCTATCAAACATCGTATAGATTTTAAAATATTGCTTATTACTTATAAAGCCCTGAATGGGCGGCAGATCCTTTTCCTATTTGGCGCCTAAACTCTGGAATAACCTACCTAACATTGTTCGGGAGGCAGACACATTCTTGCAGTTTAAATATATTAAAGACTCATCTCTTTAACCTGGCTTAAACATAACATACTATTATGCTTTTAATATCCAAATCCGTTAAAGGATTTTTAGGCTGCATTAATTAGGTAAACCGGAACCGGGAACACTTTCCATAACACCCTATGTACTTGCTACATCATTAGAAGAATGGCATCTACGCTAATAATAGTCTGTTTCTCTCTTATTCCGAGGTCACCGTAGCCACCAGATCCAGTCTGTATCCAGATTAGAGGGTTACTGCAGTCACCCGGATCCAGTACGTATCCAGACCAGATGGTGGATCAGCACCTAGAAAGGACCTCTACTGCCTTGAAAGACAGCGGAGACCAGGACATCTAGAGCCCCAGATACAGATCCCCTGTAAAGACCTTGTCTCTGAGGAGCACCAGGACAAGGCACAGGAAACAGATGATTCTTCTGCACAATCTGACTTTGCTGCAGCCTTGAATTGAACTACTGGTTTCGTCTGGTCAGAGGAGAACTGGCCCCCAACTGAGCCTGGTTTCTCCCAAGGTTTTTTTCTCCATTCTGTCACCGATGGAGTTTCGGTTCCTTGCTGCTGTTGCCTCTGGCTTGCTTAGTTGGGGTCACTTCATCTACAGCGATATCGTTGACTTGATTGCAAATAAATGCACAGACACTATTTAACTGAACAGAGATGACTTCACTGAATTCCATGATGAACTGCATTTAACTATCATTTTGCATTATTGACACATTGTTTTCCTAATGAATGTTGTTCAGTTGCTTTGAAGCAAAGTATTTTGTTTAAAGTGCTATATAAATAAAGGTGACTTGACTACAGGAAACTGAATCAACAGGTGCTGCTGTCACAATGGCGCAGGACCCAGCTAGAACAAGAAATGCCTCGAATCAGAGGAGCCACAATCTTCCCTACACTTGATGTGGCCTCGGGATTCTGGACCATTCCGGTGCACCCGGAAAACCAACACAAGCTGGCATTCACATTTGGCAACCGACATTTCACCTTCAACAGGTGTCTGTTCGACTATGCCGACTCACCAGCTGAATTCAACATCTGTTTGAACAAAGCCTGTACAGACTCGAACTATGCTAGACTCAGTTTCGTGTGCCATCTTCCAAACAGGAAACAGGATGGTTTCAAAACTGCAAACAACAAGCCAGTCAAACACCAACACCTGTTCCAGCAATGTGATAACATCACAAAAACACACAATGTGACTGTGTACTGGAAAAGGGTAAAAGGACACTCAAAGCTACCAGGTCTAAACAAGAACTGACACCCTCACCAAAATGGGCACACTAAACAACAGGCTGTGGTCACTCCCAACCCACCCACCCACTTTCAAAGTTAAAGTGATTACACACAGCATGAGAACTTCACTAGCTAAACTGCCTACCTCAGAACGGCTTACACTGGCTCTGCTGTCTAAAAAGACCAACATAGCGGAGATGCGGGCTTCTGAAACCTCCATAATGACTTTGCTTAACCACCTCTCAGACCCCTCCATCCACTCTGGCACCCAGTCTACAGTCCTTCACAACCAATGCCCCAGACCACTGCAAGATACAAAGCACATGCTGCATGCACAGAACAACATTGTGGGTTGTACACCATTTGACATCACAATGCCAGGGCTTGTAATGCCACGGAGCAAAAGGGGGAAAAAGCCAATATATTTCTATGACGCATCATGTGCTGCACAACGCAGCACCAGAGCCACTGACGAGACACTGAAGCAAGTGTCATGCTAGCAGCAAGTTGTGGCAAAACATGGGCCAAGGCAACCTAAACCCAGTGGCAAGCTAAACCCAGTCGCCGCCCACAAAGCAAAGAGACTGCCCTGTCCAACCAAAGACAGCCCTAACTTGTTTCTTCCTCCCCTTTCTCTCTCTCTCTCCCTGTTATCTGTACCAGGATGCTGCTGTGGTTTGCCATGCTGTGCTGTCAGCCAACGAGAGAACCACTGAGACTCCTGATCACCGACGAAAGAGCACACTACCCCAGCACTGTAACCCAATATAGCTGGACAGGTGTCCGATGGATAGAGGACTCCCTCACTCACACTGAGGCTCATGTCAAACACATGTTCAGCCAACATGAGAAAGTGACTGTTACACAAATGGAGTTAGGTGGACACCACCACCACTCCAAACAGTTCCCGGGAGCTTCGCTCAGAGCCGCTGCTGCCGCCAGAACTCTGTTTAACATTGGTATGTCCAGTGTCAATGCAGCGAACCAGACCGTGAACTCCATGAAACCGCTGTTTACTGTCTACCAGAATGACTTTGCCCAGACTCAGCTGTTTACAGCGTTAACGACAGACATGCTGTGGGAGGTAAAATTCTCCAATGAAAGCCTAACCACGGGTAAAACCCCACTGTACATGATACCCTTAAGCCTTGTGCTAACTGTGCTGGCTTACGCCATCACCACGCCAGCTGACCTGCTACAAATACATCTGGCCAACTCTCTGGATAGCGCCATCCTACTGCACGTCAGTCCCAAACGGAGGGAAGTGGATGTGCTCCTGAACCAACCCATCAGCGAGTTAAGCCAAGTCTACAGACTTAAAGACATTGTCAATGTCAGGTTGTGGAAAAGCAACACCCACACCAAGACACACATTCCAGATGTGGTGGCCTACCATGACAGCGACACACAGCTGTACCTGGCCCCAAACCTGCACATGTGTACTTTGACCAAAGACATTCATTATCTCTGCCTTAGCAAACCCTTCCTCAGAGACAACGATGAAGGAATCTGCGGGTTGCAACTCCTGGTCACCTTGACCAGAGCATGTGGATTCAAGTACCGAAAGGTGCCACCCGACACATTGACATTACTCCCATCAACACAGCCCTCCAAGCACTGTCTCAACAGCCCATTCTGAACCCATAATCTGCGGTCCGAGCCTGGACTGCTGCCGACACTGCACAGTGCATCTCCACTGTCATCGGTCACACCCTGACCCTTGGCGTGACCTTCATCTTATACAGAAGACTCAACAAGATGCGAACCTCTACAGCCAAACTCACGACAACCATAGCTGGAGGTCTCCGATGGAATCCCCAGAAAGGGGGTGCCAAGTCAAAGACCACAACGAACCTCATCAAGCTGAATCCTCAGCTCCATGAACCACCTGCCATCTTGATCCACCTGCTACACGACCATCATGATTCACCTGTCATCTGCCCATCGTGATGATTGCCGTCCGATGATGTGATGTGTGTGGGACTTTATCCAACGGAAGGGGGAGGGGGGGGTGTAACGGATGAGCAGTTCAGTGATTCATTGGTTCTGAACTAATGAATCACAGTTCGTTAAATCTAAAACAATGCAAACCCAAAGCTTGTAGATTTTGAATTCAGGCATATAAACACAAATATCTCTAAACTAAACGCCTCTGGGTTTTTTTTTTTCAGAATTTAGCAGTAATAAATTATTCGTCATCCAGTTTTTTATATCGACTGTGCATTACATTAGTTTTTCAAATTGGTTTGTTTCACAGGGCCACGAAGAAATATAGAGCTGAGTATCATCAGCATAACAGTGAAAGCTAACACTATGTTTTCTGATGATATCTCCCAAGGGTAACATATAAAGCGTGAAGAGTAGCGGCCCTAGTACTGAGCCTAGAGGTGCTCCATACTGCACTTGTGCTCGATATGATAGCTCTTTCATTCACTGCTACGAACTGATGGCGGTCATATAAGTACGATTTAAATCATGCTAATGCACTTCCATTAATGCCAACAAAGTGTTCAAGTCTATGAAAAAGAATGTTGTGGTCAATTGTGTCAAACGCAGCACTAAGATCCAATAGAACTAATAGAGAGATACAACCACGATCAGATGATAAGAGCAGGTCATTTGTAACTCTAAGGAGAGCAGTCTCAGTACTATGATATGGTCTAAATCCTGACTGGAAATCCTCACATATACCATTTTTCTTTAAGAAGGAATATAATTGTGAGGATAACACCTTTTCTAGTATCTTGGACAGAAAAGGGAGATTCAGGATTGGTCTATAATTAACTAGTTATTTGGGGTCAAGTTGTGTTTTTTTGATGAGAGGTTTAATAACAGCCAGTTTGAAGGTTTTGCGGACATATCCTAATGACAATGAGGAATTAATAATAGTGAGAAAAGGATCTATGATTTCTGTAAGCTTCTCTTTTAGGAGCTTAGATGGTATAGGGTCTAACATACATGTTGTTGGTTTAGAATGATTTAACAAGTTTATACAATTTTTCCTCTCTTATAGTAGAGAATGAGTGAAACTGTTCCTCAGGGGATATATAGTGCACTGTCTGATGCGATACTGTAGATGACGGCTGATTGGTTACAATTTTATCTCTAATATTATAGATTTTAGAAGTAAAGTAATTCATAAAGTCATTACTGCTGTGATGTTGGGAAATGTCAACACTTGTTGAGGCTTTATTCTTTTATTAATTTAGCCACTATATTCAATAAATACCTGGGGTTATGTTTGTTTTCTTCTAAAATAGAAGAAAACTAATCGGATCTAGCAGTTTTTAATGCTTTTCTGTAGGATAGGTTACTTTCCCACCAAGCAATACAAAATACCTCTAGTTTTGTTTTCCTCCAGTTGCGCTCCATTTTTTGGGCTGCTCTCTTTAGGGTGCGAGTATGCTCATTATACCATGTGTCATACTGATTTCCTTGACCTTCCTTAAGCATAAAGGAGCAACTGTATTTAAAATGCTAGAAAAGAGAAAGTCCATAGTTTCTGTTACATCGAGTTGTTCTAAGGTTTTGGGAATGCTAAGGAATTCGGATGCATCAGGAAGATAACTTAAAAAGCAGTCTTTTGTGGTAGAAGTGATGGTAAATGGTAAATGGACTGCATTTATATAGCGCTTTCAACAGACCACATGGCCATCCAAAGCGCTTTACAATTTGCCTCACATTCACCCATTCACACACACATTCACACACCGACGGCGGTGTCTGCCATACAAGGCGCCATCCAGCTCGTCAGGAGCAGCTGGGGTTAGGTGTCTTGCTCAAGGACACCTCGACACTTGGTCAGGTGGAGCCGGGGATTGAACCACCAACCTTCCGGTTTGTAGACAACCTACATGAACCACTGAGCCACTGCCGCCCCATGATGGTTCTTCCATACTTGTAACAAGAAGTAGAATTTACAATTTTGGCTAATTGAAGTTTGCACAAAACTGAGATATCATCACTTGGCTGCATATGTTCAGCACTATCAACATCAATTCCATGTGACAGTATTAAATCTAGAGTATGATTTCGACAATGAGTAGGTCCTAAAACGTGTTGTCTAACCCCAATAGAGTTCAGAATGTCTATAAATGTTGATCCCAATGCATCTTTTTCATTATCAACATGGATATTTAAATCATCAGCTATTAAAACTTTATCTGCAGCCAGAACTAACTTGGATGTAAAATCATCAAACTCTTTAATAAAGTCTGTATGGTGCCAGTACAAACATCACAGGGGATTTATCAGTAACATTTTTTTCTCTGAATAATGTTATATGAAGCACCATTACTTCAAATGAGTTATATTTGAAGCCTGTCCTCTGAGAAATCCTGAAAACATTGTTATAAATTGAAGCAACACTTTGCCTTTTAGACGCGGCTCATGATTATAACAGTAATCTTGAGGGGTGGACTCATTTAAAATAATGTAATCATCAGGTTTTAGCCAGGATACTGTCAAACAGAGCACATCTAGATTATGATCAGTGATCATATTATTTACAAAAAGTGTTTTGGTAGAAAGGTATCTGATATTCAATAAGCCAAGTTTTGTTTATCTTTCATTTGTTTATACGTATTGGATCTGTTTTTTATTTGTTGAACCTCGATTAAATTGTTACTCTTAAGTTAATTTGGACGTTTTTTGTATTTTCTAGTTCGGGGAACATACACAGTCTATATAGTGTGATATCTAGGTGAAAGAGTCTCTTAGTATTGTCATGATACCAAAATTATTGTTTCGATACCGATACCTAGTCAGGAATTGGGATTTCGATACTTTTTCAATACTTTTCCTGAAAAGGGAAAATACACTCTCAAATATAATTGCTGTGCTTTATTTCAAAACCGGGACAACATTCTAATCATATAACACACTAATATATGAACATATGAACAGCAGATATATTAAACATTTGAACAAAATATGAAATTTCTAAATATAAAAAATAAACTAGAGCAATGACATTCAAGGAAAAGAAAGAATAAATTTAGCAGCATTATCTCAGTTATCATAAGAAACATAAGAGTAAAACATTTATCTTGATTCTGAGCTTTGAATAAAAATATGAACAGTGATTATCAGAAGATTAAATGTAAAATAAGATAAATAATATAAATTTAAGCAATGGCATTCAATTAAAAAAAATAAATAAATAAAAAAAATTTAGCAGCAATATCTCAGATATTGTAACTTACTCTGTCAGTTGTGCAACCTTTTCTTTCAGAGGAGAAAACTTAGCCAGTGAGCTTTAATGAGCGTCATCTTTAGTGAGCGTTTTTCTACAATCCTGGACCAGCGGCCACAGTATCACTTGTGCTCACACATGCAGCCTAGTGATGCGCGGGTCGGGTTTTTTTCCAATCCAATGTTTTTTTTTTTTTTTTATATGAGCCAAAATCATCACAATTAAAAGAACCAAAGACGTAAACTATTCCAGTCAGGAGATGGTGTGATGCAATGAGTGGTATCAGGCATATTTTCAAATTCATGAAAATTTATATTTTCTATCACTTTGTTTAATACTCTTGAAAATACCTGTACACTAATCGAACCCTCATACTTACATAACAATAACAATAGCAGTTTATTCATTTAGCAGTGCAAGTTGAAGTCCGTATGTATACCTCTGGAGTCGATTAACATATACTTGTGATGAGCCATTTTCTCCTGATAAAATTAAATCACACTTTCAGTTGATCATACAGATAAGAGCAATACATCAATCAAATCAATGTAAGGGTCTACTTTTATTTTTATACAGACAGAATAACAACAGTGCTACCGAAAACAAATATTCTGTGATAATCGATATAAAAACAACGCAATGTCCAGTCTTTCACATCTCCCTTCATTATCTCTAATGCGACCACGCCCACACACTAAATGCACTAATTGAGACTATAATATTCCACGTGAAGCTTGCGGCTCGTAAACACCCATACAGAAAATAAAGCAGCGAGAAGGATTGTGAAGATGAGATGATTACCTCAGGATTTAAGTTTTGGATTTCCTCAAAAAAAAGAATGAAGTGCTTTAGTCAGCAGAGATCATAAACACGAGTAAGTCTCTTTTTATTAATTTAAATACTTGTATCAGGTTTTACTTAATGTGTAAACATTTTACTAGTTAGACTTTTTCCAAACTGTAATTCCTGGCTAAATGTATAATCAAGTGAAACATTATGAAGTTTCAATAACAATATACACTATACCATTCAAAAGCTTGAT
This sequence comes from Carassius gibelio, assembly GCF_023724105.1. Taxonomy (NCBI): domain Eukaryota; kingdom Metazoa; phylum Chordata; class Actinopteri; order Cypriniformes; family Cyprinidae; genus Carassius; species Carassius gibelio. Next base: position 16,142,924 of record NC_068388.1, read on the forward strand.
GTGAATAATAATGTAACAAATACATGTACATTTAATAAATGTAACAAGCAATGCGGTTCTTTCAATTTCTAAAAAAAAAAAAAAAAAAAAACAATTTCAAAATTTCCACATTAATAATAATAACAACAAATGTTTCTTTTAAGGGGGTGGGTAGAAAAATCAGAGTGTGACTAGAGCAATAATGCCAAAAAAAAGAAAAATTCAGCTTTGAAAGTCAGCTTTGATTGTTCCTAATGAACAGTTTATCTGCACTCGCAAGTGAATCTCAGTTATTTTGTTAAGTCATTTTGTGGGATAATTATATATATATTCTACATAAACCACAAACTACATATATGTATATATACACACATACATACACACAGTACAGACCAAAAGTTTGGACAAACCTTCTCACTCAAAGGGTTTTCTTTATTTTCCATGACTATGAACATTTCAGATTCAAACTGAAGGCATCAAAACTATGAATTAACATGTGGAATTATATACATTAAAAAAAAAGTGAGAAACAACTGAAAATATGTCATATTCTAGGTTCTTCAAAGTAGCCCCCTTTTGCTTTGATTACTGCTTTGCACACTCTTGGCATTCTCTTGAGCTCCAAGAGGTAGTCACCTGAAATGGTCTTCCAACAGTCTTGAAGGAGTTCCCAGAGCTGCTTAGCACTTGTTGGCCCTTCTGCCTTCACTCTGCGGTCCAGCTCACCCCAAACCATCTTGATTGGGTTCAGGTCCGGTGACTGTGGAGGCCAGGTCATCTGGCACAGCACCCCATCACTCTCCTTCTTGGTCAAATAGCCCTTACACAGCCTGGAGGTGTGTTTGGGGTCATTGTCCTGTTGAAAAATAAATGTCCCAACTAGACGCAAACCGGATTGCTGGTTCAGTATGCCTTCAATTTTGAATAAATCCCAACAGTGTCACCAGCAAAGCACCCCCACACCTCCTCCTCCATGCTTCCATCTGTCCATCTGTTCACCTTTTCTGCGTCGCACAAAGACACGGTGGTTGGAAACAAAGATCTCAAATTTGGACTCATCAGACCCAAGCACAGATTTCCACTGGTCTAATGTCCATTCCTTGTGTTCTTTAGCCCAAACAAGTCTCTTCTGCTTGTTGCCTTTCTTTAGCAGTGGTTTCCTAGCAGATATTCTACCATGAAGGCCTGATTCAGTTCAATTGAGTCTCCTCTTAACAGTTGTTCTAGAAATGTGTATGGTGCCAGAACTCCGTGTGCCATTGACCTGGTTTCTAATCTGAGCTGCTGTTAACCTGTGATTTCTGAGGCTGGTGACTCGGATGAACTTATCCTCTGGTCTTCCTTTCCTGGGGCGGTCCACATGTGAGCCAGTTTCTTTGTAGGGCTTGATGGTTTTTGTGACTGCACTTGGGGACACTTTCAAAGTTTTCCCAATTTTTCGGACTGACTGGCCTTCATTTCTTAAAGTAATGATGGCCACTCGTTTTCCTGTGCTTAGCTGCTTTTTTCTTGACATAATACTAATTCTAACAGTCTATTCAGTAGGACTATCAGCTGTGTATCCACCTGACTTCTGCACAACACAACTGATGGTCCCAACCCCATTTATAAGGCAAGAAATCACACTTATTAAACCTGACAGGGCACACCTGTGAAGTGAAAACCATTTCAGGTGACTACCTCTTGAAGCTCATCAAGAGAATGCCAAGAGTGTGCAAAGCAGTAATCAAAACAAAAGGTGGCTACTTTGAAGAACCTACAATATGACATATTTTCAGTTGTTTCACACTTTTTTGTTATGTATATAATTCCACATGTGTTAATTCATAGTTTTGATGCCTTCAGTGTGACCAATAGTCATGAAAATAAAGAAAACTCTTTGAATGAGAAGGTGTGTCCAAACTTTTGGTCTGTACTGTATATATATATATATATATATATATATATATATATATATATATATATATATATATATATATATATATATATATATATATATATTCATTCATACACACACACATACACACACACACACACACATTTATTTTGTCCACACATTCTCATAACTCTTCCCTGTCAGTCACACACCTGATTACGCAGTTCATTATGCAGGCCTTTGTCTACTCAGGTGTGAATCACACTAATAAGTATGATCATTCATGCCTACTCGCATATTCCCTTTTGAAACAAAAATTGTCTTTTTTTAATTTAAAATTTTAATCAAAATATGGACCTGCGAACTCACTACCTTCGGTTTACACATTCACCTCTCTAATCATTAGGCCACAACTAATGATAATGTCCATGTCATGAGCAGAATATAACTGCTATTCTCACAGTGGCACAATCAGGCACAATACCAAACCATACCGGTAAATGTTTTGACTGAAATATTCAGTTTTGATTTGCCTGCATTACACCTGACCAATCAACGTCATTACGTGCCACTGATGTCAGCCCTGAATATCACCAGAGACCTTGCCAACCAGACAAGCCATAGGCAGAACCCGTGTGAAGACCTCATTAGCCGCATTTCCATTGTCGGGCCAGTGCGAGCCAGGGCTTAAAATAAAGGGCTTCACTAAAACCCGCCCTCTACACGCCTCTCAAGAACAACATCATACAACCCCATAATGTCACCAACAAAGATAATTTATAAGAAAACTAAGAAATAAGTCACTGGAATGGCAGTTTGTTTGCATGCTTTGTTAAATATTCAAGTTCAAAAGCATCAATGTTTTACTATAGAATAGAGTCCTGCACGGGTTCGGGTACCCGAAGGGTGACCCGCAAATTTGCCTGAAACGGGTGAAAAATATCCATCTGTGTCGGATACGGGTGCAGGTGGGGTCAGACACGGGAAACACGGGTCTAAACACGGGTTCAAAACAGTCACGTGCAAACGTAAAAACAGGCCTACGTTCCACTTTTAAAAAATCACAACCGCCTGAACGGCTGTATGAGTCATTAGTTAACAGACGTAAAAGATCAGCCAGCTGTTTTTTTTTCTCGTTGTTTTTCGTATATATATATATATATATATATATATGGAAAACAAAAACAATATACAGTATTGTTCAAAATAATAGCAGTACAATGTGACTAACCAGAATAATCAAGGTTTTTCGTATATTTTTTTATTGCTACGTGGCAAACAAGTTACCAGTAGGTTCAGTAGATTCTCAGAAAACAAATGAGACCCAGCATTCATGATATGCACGCTCTTAAGGCTGTGCAATTGGGCAATTAGTTGAATTAGTTGAAAGGGGTGTGTTCAAAAAAATAGCAGTGTGGCATTCAATCACTGAGGTCATCAATTTTGTGAAGAAACAGGTGTGAATCAGGTGGCCCCTATTTAAGGATGAAGCCAACACTTGTTGAACATGCATTTGAAAGCTGAGGAAAATGGGTCGTTCAAGACATTGTTCAGAAGAACAGCGTACTTTGATTAAAAAGTTGATTAGAGAGGGGAAAACCTATAAAGAGGTGCAAAAAATGATAGGCTGTTCAGCTAAAATGATCTCCAATGCCTTTGTGGCGATTTGGAAGAAATCCATGCCAGCTTTTCACTTTTTCTAATGGGCGGAAATCAATGAAGGAAATTTAATATAAAAGTGAGTTTAGAAACGGAAGTGAAAGAGAGGGAAGTAAAGACAAAACACACGTGTAGGTTGTATTGGAATGGGACGCACGCTACCTGAAGGTCGTTGCTGTTTTGTGCTGGAATCTGTGCATGCGCTGACTGGGTGCGATCGCCGAAGTGTCGGAGAAATTGAGCTCTACTACATGGTTCGGTCGCCTGCCTGGGGATACACAATCCAGACTGGTTCGTTCGCCTGCCTCAGGTACTAGTGATGTTGTCCATCATTTGTTAACCTCACGTACCCTGTCCCCGGCCCGGGATTAGCGGCCGCAACACGGACTTCCCACAGCCACCACACACACACACACACACACACACACACACACACATACTCTCATTGCACACGCATACACCCATACACAAACACTCGTTGGGATTATTTAGTTTTCTTTGTTGTGTTTTTTTTTCTTCTCTCTTGTTTTTTTTTTCCCTTTGATTAAAATTGAACATGTAAAAAGAAAAGAACTTTAAAGAGGAAAACGAACTTTAAGACACTTGTGAATCAAGGACTCTCGTGATTTTGTGATTGTTTATGAAATCTTGAATTGAACTTGAACCGCAATATTGTTACTTTCTGTTTACACGTTTCTTCTGTCATTTGTTATGTGAAGTAACGGAAAAAAATACAAATGGTATGAAAATTTAACTTCATGTAGTTTTTTTTGGAAACCTTTCTGTTGTTGTGTAACAGTGGCTTGAGCTATTTACGGGGAAACCGAAATTAGTTACGCATTATAAATAAATAAATAAACAAATATTTTATTTTCTTGACAAGTTTTGCTTGTCTGGCGCCCGAACAATTTAAATTAAATATACATTTATGAAGTACCATTCTTTTTGGGGCAGCCACCGTTACATAAATGGCGCCCGAACAGGGACCTGAAAATTAAACGCTTTGATAAACCTGGACGACTTGAAACTTAAACATTTAGATCGTGACCACTTAAACGGGTCACTGGAACTTTGAATTATAGTTTCCCTAAAGGATTACTTGAGTGTTGGTTATTGTTACTTAAAACTGCATATTTTTGTGTTTGTGAAATGTATACTGAACTGAAACAGTTTTCTTTATTGAAGGGTTTTGTGGGAAGATTTTTTTTTTTGTTCATGAACTTACACGTTGTTAAATATATAATTGTTACCCCTTAGTTGTCTTGCTGCTATACTGATTGACCTAATTAATGTGAAAGCTGGGGAAATAATCATTTGTGTTATTGAAATCTTATTATTGTTTGTGAAATTAAGGGAATTGTAGTGTGAATTGGACAACTGGACAGACATTTCACACTGAACTGTTAGAGTATTCTGTTCCAATTTATTTTTTTCAAACATTTGTACATTGTTGTTTGTTTTTTTTCACTCAACGTACATTTCACTACATTTTTACACTGACTACACATACATTGACAATCAAACATGGCTACCACTCCTCTCTCTCCATCCACTTTTGTGGAGATTGAACCACCGGCACCCGATGTTGCTACCCCAGTCTGGCCTCCAGCACCTCGTCCTCTACTTTCTCCACCTGGACTCTCTCGTGTTCCTCTCCATGTCACTCCTACTCAAGCCAGCACCACTGATGTACCAGGAACCCAGGTGCGGTTTGCAACTTCACCACTAGCTGGCAGTACTCCTGTTCAACCCTTCATCTGGGAGGAGGAACCGAATGGCGACTCTATGCAGATATGTACATTACTTGACCCTTCATCTCAGTCTTCGGCGGCACAGCAGGACTTGCCTGGTATCCTATCAACTCCTGGAAAAGGAATGCATCAACTCACTCAAGTTAAAGAAAACTGGGAAACGTTGACACAACATATGCAAACCCATGAGAAAACCATTGGTGAACTTGCCATAGAACTTAAAACCCTGTCTGCACGCCAAGACAGCCTGATTTCTAACCTTGCTGATAAACTCAAGCACAGTCAACAAGAAGTGCTCACCCACATTTCTGAAAGTAAGAAGCATGTGAAGGAAGAGGCTGATCAACTCACTAAATCACTTAAAGTTATGATTTCTGATGAACTTCACAGAGCTGAGACTACATATGTGTCTGAAGTGCGGTTTATGATCGACCAACTACAAGTGGAGTTTCAGCAAGACCTCAAATCCTACCTGGTAACCCATCAAAGAAATCATGATCAGTTATCTACAGAGCTCACCCAGTGTACCCAAATCACAAACACATTGTGTGCAACTGTAAAGAGCTTACAAACTGAACTTGATAGAAGACTCGAAAAGCAAGAGAAACAAATGACTGACCTGCAGACAAGAGATTACTCACCTTTGCCTCTTAACGCTCCAGTTTCAGCTGTATCACCAGTGACCGCTCCTTTGCTTCCTGCTCCTGTTGTAAAGAGTGATCATCTTAAGATTACATTTCCTACTTTTGGGAGACAGTCAGATGACATGGACCCCTTGCTCTATCTAACTCGATGTCAGGATTTCTTAGCGTTACATCCTCTTACTGATGCTGACATTCTGGCCACTTTCCGCACTGTCCTTTACGGTACTGCCCGGGACTGGTGGGAAGTTGCACGATCCTCAATAACCACGTGGGAAGAATTTGAAGCTGCTTTCCTCTCTGCTTTCCTCTCAGAGGATTATGAAGATGAGTTGGCTGAACGGGTAAGGACACGAACACAGGGAGAAAGAGAGAGCATTAGAGACTTTGCATTTACATACAGAGCTCTCTGCAAAAGGTGGAAGCCCTCCTTGACGGACAGTGAATTGGTGAAAATGATTTTAAAAAATATGAACCCCTATCTTGCAAGCCAGATTCGCAGTCGGGTGAACACAGTCGATGAACTTGTGAAACTGGGCCAACAGCTGGAAAAAGACTACGAACAACAACTGCAATATGAAAAACGTGTGAGTTCTAAGCAACCCTTATCCATGCCTCAAAGACCTATTGCCAACCACCCGGCAGAGAAGCCTTTAGTGCAATGCTGGCGATGTAAAGGCCATCACTCCCCTGGCCACTGTCCTCACTTTGTCTCTTCTCAGTCCCAGTCACCTCAGTCCACCAGCAAACACCTTTCCTCTAATAGCAAGCGGACAACATTTCCAGCTTCTAAAGGTACTGGTCCACCTGGCAATCGCTCTGTGTCTGCCACCTTTCCTCAGAAGTCACCCACAACTGGTAAGAAAACACCACCTACTGAAATTGTTCCACAACAGTTAGTGATACCACTCTGTATTGGTACCTGGAAAGGAAAAGCCATTGTTGATACTGGGGCTAGCTACACCCTTCTACATGAGAATCTCTGGAAGGAACTCTCTTCACAAAAACTCAATCCATGGACCCAGGGTCCACTCTACCTCGCCAATGGGGAAGCAGAAATTCCTTTAGGTTGGGTAAACTTGCCAATTACCCTACATAAAAAAATATTCACCATATCTGCTGTGGTTCTATCAGCCAAAGCCCTGGCCTATGCAGTCGTGTTAGGACTGGACCTTATCTTTTCCAGTGGGCTGCAGATCAATGTTGCAGATCAAAAGTATTCATTTCAGTCCAATCCTAAAGAGTATTATCCTTTCCAGCCAACAAATGCCAGTGTACCAGTTATCAGCTCCCAACATCCAAAGGGAAAGATTGGAAGTAAAAACTCCAACAGTCTCTCTCTACTATCTTCTGTTCCTCCTCCTCAACTTAACATGGTTCAACCAGCCTATCTGGATGACAAGACCCTAATTGACACTGCTGTACAGCATGCCCACTTACCTCCGGAAGGAAAGCAACAGTTACTGCAGATCCTCGAGTCAAACCCTCAAGTTTGTACCCTTCGCCTGGGACGTACCGAAGTTACACAGCATCACATATATACTACCCACCAAGTGCCTATAAAACAAAGACCGTACCGTACAACACCTGCCAAACAAGCTGTCATTACAGAGCAACTGGAAGAGATGTTGACTGCCGGCATCGTAGAACCATCACATTCTGGATGGGCCTCACCTGTCGTCTTGGTCCCTAAAAAAGACGGAAGCCTCAGGTTTTGTGTGGACTACAGGAAAGTTAATGCCATTACAGAGAATGATGCTTACCCTTTACCCAACATCACTGAGATCTTAGAGTCACTATCTGGAGCCGCCATCTTTTCCACGATTGACCTTAACAGTGGCTACTGGCAGGTGAACATGGATCAAGAAAGTAAACCAAAAACTGCTTTCACAACTCCATCAGGATTGTTTCAGTTTAATGTTATGCCGTTTGGGTTAAAAAATGCCCCAGCAACCTTCCAAAGACTAATGGAGACTGTTCTAGGAGAATTGCGTGGAAACATCTGCTTTGTCTACATTGACGACATAATTATTTACTCACCATCTGTAGCCCAGCACTTCTCCGACCTCCAGGCTGTCCTCCATAAACTGCAAATGGCTGGCCTCACCATTAATTTAAAAAAAAGCAAGTTCTGTCTTAAAGAAATAACCTTTCTGGGACACATTGTCAACGTCCAAGGCATAGCTGCAGACCCAAGTAAAGTGGAGGCTATACGGGAATACCCTGTGCCCACCAACATCAAGGAGGTCCAGCGCTTCCTGGGGTTAGCCGGGTGGTACCACCGGTTTGTACCAAACTTCTCCAGGATCGCTGAACCCATCAATGCACTGAAAAAAAAAGGATGTTCATTCCTCTGGTCACCACCATGTCAGCAAGCCTTTGAACATTTGAAATGCTGTCTAACCTCTCCTCCCATTCTTGGCCATCCGGACCTTCAATTGCCTTTTACTGTTTACACTGATGCCAGTGACACTGGTTTGGGTGCTGTGCTGACCCAGCGCAAGGAAAAGGGTTTAGAACAAGTTATTGCTTATGCCAGCAGAACCCTGAACAAAGCGGAGACCAATTATACAGCCACCGAAAAAGAGTGTTTGGCTGTAATTTGGGCCCTGGAAAAATGGCAGCACTACCTAGAGCACAAATTGTTCACCGTCATCACAGACCACTCAGCCTTACAATGGGTAATTTCTTCCACAAAAACCAAGAGTCGCCTTATCCGGTGGGCCTTGCGACTTCAGAGATTTGATTTTATCATTGAATATCGCAAAGGAAAACTAAATATGGCACCTGATGCTCTGTCTCGGATTCGTACCAGCTGTAACCTGTACACCAACCAAGACCAGCAGGAGAATGCTGAGTTTCCGATGTCTCCAGCCACAATCTGGGAGGAACAGCACAAAGACCCTCACATCATCAAAACGCTTCAAGCACTTGCAGAAAATGATTCCCCTCTAAAAGATCAGTATGAGGTAGTGGAAGATAAACTCTATCACAAAACTCACCTGCCAAACAGTCAAGTTCATTACAGAGTGTACATTCCTAACAGCCTTGTGTCGTCCATTCTACACCACTACCACGCAAATCCCTGGAGCGGTCATGTAGGTATTTATAAGACCTACAAGCGTATCCATGATGTTGCATTCTGGCCTGGAATGTGGACTGACATAAAACACCATGTTAAAAAATGTGTCAAATGCCAGACTCTTAAGGGAGAAAATCAGAAACCTGTGGGCAAACTACAACAAGTCACCACCACCCATTCCAACGAGATGCTTGGAGTGGACATTATGGGCCCAATGCCACGCAGCACACAGCAAAATGAGTACCTCTTAGTCGTTGTAGACTATTACTCCCGGTGGGTGGAATGTTTTCCCATGCGCAACGCTAAAGCTCAGACTGTTGCATTACTTCTTCGGAAGGAAATTCTAACCCGTTGGGGGGTACCGGACTTCATTCTGTCGGATAGAGGAACACAATTTGTGTCATCATTGTTCAGAGAACTCTGTCAAAAGTGGAGTATCAAACCTAAATTGACGACGTCATACCATCCACAAACAAATATGACAGAGAGGGTAAATCGTACGCTCAAATGCATGATTTCTGCCTATGTGGACAATAATCACAGGAAATGGGACCAATACTTACCTGAACTCCGTTTCGCTATTAATTCAGCTGTCCAGGAAACGATTGGGATGACCCCTGCAGAGCTTCATTTGGGAAGGAAACTGCAAAGTCCCATGGACAAGTTGTTACATGGCAAGAATATAACTCCAGATTGTCTATCTTACGATACAGTCCACCATCTAACTGAGCTTCAGACCAAGGCCATGGAATGCTGCAAAAAAGCACAAAAGAGACAGCTTCGGAATTATAATAAAAAAAGACGAGAGGTTACATACAAGGAAAAGGATCGTGTGTGGATGAGGACTTTTCCCCAGTCTAGTGCACAACATCACTTCACTGCAAAATTGGCTCAGAAATGGAAAGGCCCCTACCGTGTCATAAAGCAGATGGGTCCATTGAATTATCGAGTAGCGCTAGAGTCCACTGGCGAAGATGTTCGCATAGTGCATGTGTGCAACCTGAAACCATGCTTTCCCACGGCTGAAGAGCTGGAAAGCCAGGAGAAGAAAAGACTCTGCCAAATATTCAATGAATCGTCTGATGATGAGGAATTCATTGGATTTTAAATATGATTAATATTTCAACAACCATAGGTTGTTTTCTCCAGGGAGGGAGAGTGTGGCGATTTGGAAGAAATCCATGCCAGCTTTTCACTTTTTCTAATGGGCGGAAATCAATGAAGGAAATTTAATATAAAAGTGAGTTTAGAAACGGAAGTGAAAGAGAGGGAAGTAAAGACAAAACACACGTGTAGGTTGTATTGGAATGGGACGCACGCTACCTGAAGGTCGTTGCTGTTTTGTGCTGGAATCTGTGCATGCGCTGACTGGGTGCGATCGCCGAAGTGTCGGAGAAATTGAGCTCTACTACATGGTTCGGTCGCCTGCCTGGGGATACACAATCCAGACTGGTTCGTTCGCCTGCCTCAGGTACTAGTGATGTTGTCCATCATTTGTTAACCTCACGTACCCTGTCCCCGGCCCGGGATTAGCGGCCGCAACACGGACTTCCCACAGCCACCACACACACACACACACACACACACACACACACACATACTCTCATTGCACACGCATACACCCATACACAAACACTCGTTGGGATTATTTAGTTTTCTTTGTTGTGTTTTTTTTTCTTCTCTCTTGTTTTTTTTTTCCCTTTGATTAAAATTGAACATGTAAAAAGAAAAGAACTTTAAAGAGGAAAACGAACTTTAAGACACTTGTGAATCAAGGACTCTCGTGATTTTGTGATTGTTTATGAAATCTTGAATTGAACTTGAACCGCAATATTGTTACTTTCTGTTTACACGTTTCTTCTGTCATTTGTTATGTGAAGTAACGGAAAAAAATACAAATGGTATGAAAATTTAACTTCATGTAGTTTTTTTTGGAAACCTTTCTGTTGTTGTGTAACAGTGGCTTGAGCTATTTACGGGGAAACCGAAATTAGTTACGCATTATAAATAAATAAATAAACAAATATTTTATTTTCTTGACAAGTTTTGCTTGTCTGGCGCCCGAACAATTTAAATTAAATATACATTTATGAAGTACCATTCTTTTTGGGGCAGCCACCGTTACACCTTAAAATGGAGAGCAAAACCAGAGACGTGGAAGAAAACGGAAGACAACCATCAAAATGGATAGAAGAATAACCAGAATGGCAAAGGCTCAGCCAATGATCACCTCCAGGATGATCAAAGACAGTCTGGAGTTACCTGTAAGTACTGTGACAGTTAGAAGACGTCTGTGTGAAGCTAATCTATTTTCAAGAATCTCCCGCAAAGTCCCTCTGTTAAAAAAAAGGCATGTGCAGAAGAGGTTACAATTTGCCAAAGAACACATCAACTGGCCTAAAGAGAAATGGAGGAACATTTTGTGGACTGATGAGAGTAAAATTGTTCTTTTTGGGTCCAAGGGCCACAGGCAGTTTGTGAGACGACCCCCAAACTCTGAATTCAAGCCACAGTACACAGTGAAGACAGTGAAGCATGGAGGTGCAAGCATCATGATATGGGCATGTTTCTCCTACTATGGTGTTGGGCCTATTTATCGCATACCAGGGATCATGGATCAGTTTGCATATGTTAAAATACTTGAAGAGGTCATGTTGCCCTATGCTTAAGAGGAAATGCCCTTGAAATGGTTGTTTCAACAAGACAATGACCCAAAACACACTAGTAAACGGGCAAAGTCTTGGTTCCAAACCAACAAAATTAATGTTATGGAGTGGCCAGCCCAATCTCCAGACCTTAATCCAATTGAGAACTTGTGGGGTGATATCAGAAATGCTGTTTCTGAAGCAAAACCAAGAAATGTGAATGAATTGTGGAATTTTGTTAAAGAATCATGGAGTGGAATAACAGCTGAGAGGTGCCACAAGTTGGTTGACTCCATGCCACACAGATGTCAAGCAATTTTAAAAAACTGTGGTCATACAACTAAATATTAGTTTAGTGATTCACAGGATTGCTAAATCCCAGAAAAAAAAAATGTTTGTACAAAATAGTTTTGAGTTTGTACAGTCAAAGGTAGACACTGCTATTTTTTTTGAACACACCCCTTTCAACAAATTGCCCAATTGCACAGCCTTAAGAGCGTGCATATCATGAATGCTGGGTCTTGTTTGTTTTCTGAGAATCTACTGAACCTACTGGTAACTTGTTTGCCACGTAGCAATAAAAAATATACTAAAAACCTTGATTATTCTGGTTAGTCACATTGTACTGCTATTATTTTGAACAATACTGTATATACAGAATCTGAATTAAAATGTGTTTGATTTAAACCTATTTCAAAATTTGTGTCATACAATTATATCGCGCAGACAGGTCAACTAACGCGATCGTTATAAAGGTGTTTAAACAACAATGCACTTCCATTTACATGTATTTTACAATCGGAATATCAGATATTTCATTCCATAGCTAACACATTTGTGAATATGGGCCTAATCTAGGCTATCCAGGGTTGTTGTTGTTTTTTTTAATTGCATCTGAAAATGACTTTGTGCAGCTCATTCACATGTGCGCTCTGGCGCAGATCTGCCTCTCGCAATGCTTAGCTGTGAACGATTTAAAAATGGGTGCGTTCGACTTGAAGCACAACCTCAGACGGTGGTATGATTCGCTCTTTTGTTTGTTTTGTTTTCTTTCAGGATCAAAAATACAACAAATGAAAGCGTTTATCTGTATTTCTGACTGATGAGAACTATGCATATACATTCAAAAATCAGTCAATTTTGCATTTTATTATGAGATATTTTATTCTAATGTGATCAGGGACTCAAACACTGATGGACCAAAGAGCATGTATTTCGACATTTGCAGTAAAAACGTGAAATTTAAATTCTCAGAAAATGCATTTAATACCAATATACTCCATTAATAAAGGAGTCAAGACATTGGGAAAATATCAGTCCACATGTGTTTTATATTTAATATGAGGGAAATAGACATGCATGCATGCGTGACACAAAAAAATATTTAACTTTTAGGTAGCAAAATATTTTTTAGTAATTCTGTCAATTACACTAAGGTTATTACATTGTCTGCTATATATTTGCTTCTTATTTATTAAATACGGGTAATTGATTGATAAAACATTGATCAAAATTAAGATAAAATGTATAAAAACGAATATCTTTTAAAAAGAGTTTTCCATAAATAACTTCTGTATGACCTGGCAATAAAATTGGAAAACAGTGTCTAATTTGATTGGCTTAACTGATTTGATTTCGGGTGCGGGTCGGGTGTCGGTTCTATTTTAAGCGGGTCGGGTTGGGTGCAGATTTTAATTAGTGCTGCTGTCGGAAAACGGGTCGGATGCGGTTTTAAGCACTGCTGGTACGGGCGGGTGCGGATTTACAAAATCGGACCCTTGCAGCTCTTTGCTATAGAAAAAGTGATACATTGGTCATAATGAATTAATTTATCAGGACTCAAAATTAATCACACAGAAATATATATATATATATATATATATATATATATATATATATATATATATATATATATTCTGCCATTTTTTTTCCTTTCCTGAAACAAGCAAAAAAAAAAAAAAAAAATGTATATATGTAGTTCTGGAAAAAAAAAAACAGGCAGAAAATAAAATGTATAAAATTAATTTATAATTTCTTATAATAATTCCATATTATTAATCATGGTTCCCTTTCAGTCAGTCACACTCAATGTCACACATTGGTGACCGACAAATTGGGATAACACTTCGATAGACCAATCTAATTAGAGTGTAAACTAAATGCAATTATTTCATCCAGCTTCCGCTGATCACATTGTGATTATAATAAAGGCAGCAGGTGTAATGCATAACAGCTTTTCACTTTGGAACTGAGTGACCACATTCCCCTGCTCCATCCAAGTGTCTTCAGTGAGCAACGAGTTCAATACGCTTTTAGAAGCTTTTGGTGTTGTCTATAACTTCTGATCCAATAGGCAGTATATTTATTTACAGAATGGTCAGACAGGCAGTAATCAGATAACAGCGTAGAGAATATCAAAGGATATCCAGAAACAGAAACAATACCAGGCAGAGGTTGGGGCAGGGGGCATAGAATCACAGGCAGTATAAACAATCCAAGATCAGACACGGAAGGAATAAACACAAGGGAAATGCTCGGAGATGTCAGACTGGGCTATACAAGACTTCGCCATGACTGACACAGTATATATAGGGGTGTGGTAATGGGGAACACCTGGCGGTGATTAACCCTAGGCATGGGATTATAGGAAATGGAGTTCATGGGCAATCCAAAGGTTCTAGATGACATACAGGGAGCTAGCAATCACCATCACTTCGGTGACCGCACCATCTACGATAGACGCTTACACCTTAAAGTAGAACCTGTTCGTGGAGTGGTGTTCTTATTGCTGACATGACTCCCGGAGATGTTAGACTGTAGTCGTGCTTTCCTTTATGCAGCAAGGACAGGAGCGAAGGCTGTCTCCATACACCCTCAAAGTCCAGGTTGCTGCATATCATGACCCTGTGAATGGGAAGCCTTTAACTAAGCATGACCTCGTCATCTGATTCCTCAGAGGGGTCAGGAGGTTAAATCCTAAAATCTAAAATCACTACAGCAGGACCCATTCGAGCCTTTGCATTGAGTTGAGCTAATGTTTCTTTCTTTGAAAACTCTGCTTGCACTGGCCTCCATCAAGAGGGTAGGGGACCTGCATGCATTTTCGGTCAAGGATTCATGCCTACAGTTTGGGCTGGGTTCCCACTACACCCTTCAAAGACCAAGTGGTGAACATGAAAGCACTGCCCCTGGAGGAGGAAGACCCAGTCCTGGCTTTGCTCTGTCCTGTCCGAGCATTAATATGCTATGTAGACATGACACATCGTTTCAAGACCTCAGACAAGCTCTTAAGGATGCCAGCTGAAGGGGAATGCTATCTCTAAGCAGAGTATGGCCCACTGGATTCCTCCTTGGCGCTGGCTTGCAGTGCCTCGCTGACAGAAATTTGTAGAGCTGCGGGCTGGGCGACCCCCAACATGTTTGCTAGATACTATAGCCTTCGTGTAGAGCCGGTACTTCCTGTGTTCTCACCTCAAATGGGTAATGGCACTGAGAGGCCCCAGTTAGTGTCAGCTTACTAAAACTGCTACAGAGTGTCCGTACTGTAGAGCTTGTTCAGATCCTCCATCACCCTTGGCAGCTAGGCAAAGCGGAACATCCGGCACCAGGCCTTCACGATGAATCCGTGAGAACCATAAGGCTGGGTTCCATATTGAGACCTAAGCAGCACTTGTATGTGTATAGTCCATGATATAGCCTTAGACCCCGTGTTTTGCCAGCAGACTTCTGCTTTCCCAAGAGGGTTACAATCACCTCCAATATTTCCATATACATCTAAATGGATGCTATATGTGTATTTTCTTCTGAAAACTCCTTTGGGAAGGATGGGGCTTCCACAGCATCCCTGTTCCCAGTAGAACGGGTATGTTTTCCCAGTGTTATCCAGTCTCAATCAATGTGATAGGACTTTGTCAATGGTGAGTGTAACTACTTGTTCCAAGCCCTGGCCTACACCAAAAATAGGGGTGCCGGTGACTCGCACAGGGCACTGGAAGGGGCAGTACCCATGGCACTTTGACTGAAAGAGAACATCTCGATTACGTATGGTAACCCTCGTTCCCTGAAGGAGGAAACAGAGCCACCAGGTCACCAGCTCGGCTCCTCAGCAAAAACCTGGTATGCATTGCACCTGCTGCCTTACTATACTCACGCTGTCATAAGCAGTAGCTGGATGCAATAATTTTATGCCAATGTGCATTGCTTAGTTTAGTTTACACTCAAAGTAGATCGGTCTATCGGAGCGATATCCCAATTTATCAGTCACTGACATGACGTCTCCATTCCCTCCTTCCGGGAATGTGGGTTACATACACAACCGAGCCATTCTTATTATTGTGCTACCCATTTGATTGGATTTTTGTGCTATTGTTTTGAGTAGCAATTGGGATTTGGAACTACTACAACTCCAAACGTATAGGGTATTACGAGAAATCCAGTACAAGCATATAAAGCAAACCATAGTTAGGGATTCAATATGCCATCCCCAATGGGTATTTAATGAAGTGATAAAAGGCAGGACTATCTCACTTCTGACTCAGATGTTCCTGCCTTGCATACTAATTGACATGGCAAAGTGGACTTTATCAGTGCTGCAACTGCTGCTGGTGGTGTATGGGGTCAGTGTGCCTGCATTAGCGCAAATCTGCAGACTGCTTGGTCAGCCTGCCCTTCCTCTACTTTCTGCACAAAAAGACATTAATATTGGGGCAATTTTCTCATTTCACAAAAGTGCTCTGCTGAAGATCCAGCCTTTCACTTCTAAACCAAATCCAACAACATGCGGCAGGTCTGTATTAAAATAACTCTTTGAGGTGATGATATTTTGCAGACACACAACTGATATTCTATTTCTACAGCTTCAACAGCTTACGTGGGTTTAAGTATGCTCAGACACTCATATTTACAATTGAGGAGATTAATAACAGCAAACAGCTGTTGCCTGGTGTTTCTTTGGGCTACAAGATATATGATTCCTGTAGCTCTATATCTCAAACTGTTCTGTCAGGCATGTCTTTAATGAATGGATATGAAGAGACTTTGAATGATACATCCTGCTCTAGACCACCAGCTGTTCATGCCATTGTTGGAGAATCAAACTCCTCTCCCACCATGGCACTGGCTTCTATAGTTGGTCCTTTCAGCTTACCCGTTGTAAGAACTCTTTCTTACTTAACTCTTGCTGCTTTTTATTTTGTTGATTAAGTGTATAATGAAGCACTGGAACAGCCACCATGTATGCTTTGTAAAAGCAATTTTAAAAATATAAAGCAATGTTTAGATTGTTATGTTTGTAATGTTTATGAAAATAATACTATTTATTATATATAGTGGCTATTTATTTATTTTTTTCAGATTAGTCATTTTGCCACATGTGCATGCCTGAGTAACAGAAAAAGGTTTCCGTCATTCTTCAGAACAATACCCAGTGATTATTATCAAAGCAGAGCTCTCGCTCAGCTTGTCAAGCACTTTGGCTGGACCTGGGTTGGGACAGTCAGGAGTCGTGGAGACTATGGCAATAATGGTATTTCAGCATTTGAGGAGGCTGCAAGACAAGAAGGGATTTGTATTGAATACTCAGAGGCCATATTAAGCACAGATCCAAAGGAGCAGTTTTTAAAGACACTAGAAGTGATAAAGAAGGGCACTGCCAAGGTAGTGCTGGCTTTCGTTGCAGTAGGAGATTTTGTTCCCCTCTTAAATGTAATTGCGCAACACAACATCACAGGGATTCAGTGGGTTGGCAGTGAATCTTGGATCACTTATCGAACATTTGCAGAAACAAAAGAATACAGTTTCCTCTCTGGAGCTGTGGGTTTTGCTATAGCAAATGCTAAACTTGTGGGCCTGAGAGAGTTCCTAGTAAATGTGCATCCTGATCAAGAACCAAACAATAAACTTTTAAAAGAATTCTGGGAAACAGTTTTTCAGTGCTCTTTCAGAAGCAACAGTAGTGGTGGCTGTACTGGCTCCGAAAAACTGGCAGAGCTGCAAAATGAATATACTGATGTATCAGAGCTACGGATTGTAAATAAAGTGTACACTGCAGTGTATGCTATTGCACACACACTACACAATGTATTAAAAGACTTGAGATCCTCCACCAACAGCAGCAAAGGAGAATGGCCTACACTACAAAAGGTATGTATAAAAAAAAGAGAAAAAAAGAAAAGCATTTTGCAACTAATTCTGTTTCTGATATTTCCTATTAGGTGTTGAATTATATGAGGGATGTGAGATTCACTGTTAAAACAGGTGAAGAAATCTTCTTTGATTTAAGTGGTGATCCAGCAGCGAGATATGACCTTATTAACTGGCAGCCTGCTGAAAATGGAAGTTTGCAGTTTAAGTATGTGGGCTCATATGACAGCTCACTGCCATTCGAACAGTGTCTTCAAGTCACTCAGGAACAAATGATATGGGCAGGGAACAGTAGGCAGGTACATTAATATGATATAGTTAAAAAATATATATTATAATAATAATGCTTGCAAATAACATTTGAATCATGAAAAGGACAATGAATAAAGAACAGTAAGTTCAATTTGATGAAATAAGTATGAAAGCAATTACATATATACATAAAGATGAGCAATTAATTTAACAATTCAAATAATTGTTTTGTATGAAAATATATTTTCTCATAGTTCCCTGTGTCCGTGTGCAGTGAGAGCTGCCCCCCAGGTACTAGAAAAGCTGTGCAAAAGGGGCGACCTGTTTGCTGCTATGACTGTATTCCATGTGCGGAAGGAGAAATAAATAATGAAACAGGTAAAATAGTACATGTTTTTTTAACTCGCATGAAAGTTGGATTAAGTGTTCAGCATTGCAAACACAAATAAACTGTAATGCTAACCATTGCTCACTTCATGATACAGTTTCCATTATTAATGAATTCACTCATTCATTCTTGAAATTTCTTCACAGATTCTAGTGACTGCTTTCCTTGTGATTTGGAGTACTGGTCGAATGAAGGCAAAGACAAATGTGTATTAAAAGTGGTAGAGTTCCTATCCTATACAGAAATCATGGGGACGGTGCTTTGTATTTTCTCCTTCTTTGGGATGTTATTAACAGCAATTGTATCTTTTGTGTTTTATCTTCATAAAGAAACCCCTATTGTCAGAGCCAACAACTCAGAGCTGAGCTTCCTGCTGCTCTTCTCACTCTCACTGTGTTTCCTCTGTTCACTTACTTTCATTGGTCGGCCTACTGAGTGGTCCTGTATGTTGCGCCACACAGCATTTGGGGTCACTTTTGTCCTCTGTATCTCCTGTGTTTTGGGAAAAACAATAGTGGTCTTAATGGCTTTCAGGGCTACACTTCCAGGAAGTAATGTTATGAAATGTTTTGGGCCTCTTCAACAGCGACTCAGTGTTGTTTCATTATCATTAATACAGATGATAATATGTGTGCTTTGGTTAACAATATCCCCACCTTTTCCTTTTATGAATTTGAGCTATTACAGAGAAAAGATCATCCTAGAATGTAGCTTAGGTTCAGCTCTTGGCTTCTGGGCTGTTCTGGGTTATACTGGCTTGCTATCAATTTTGTGTTTTATTTTAGCTTTTCTTGCTAGGAAACTCCCTGATAATTTCAACGAGGCCAAGTTCATAACATTCAGTATGCTCATATTCTGTGCTGTATGGATCACATTTATTCCAGCTTATGTCAGTTCTCCTGGAAAATTTACTGTAGCCGTGCAGATATTTGCTATTTTAGCATCAAGTTTTAGTTTACTCTTTTGCATATTTGCTCCAAAATGTTACATTATTTTGCTAAAACCAGAGAAAAATACAAAGAAACAAATAATGGGGAAATCTTAATCTAAAGCTCTTTAAGCTCAGTGATAATTGTGTAGTTAAACCACAAAAATGTAAAGAAAACTTAATATATTCCTCTGTATTCTGAGAATTAAACTAGCAGATAAGTGAATACAAGTATTTTGCCTATAAAAAAAGTAAAAAGAAAACCTAAAGAATTACAGTTAAAGTCTTGTGCTTTTGGGTACCGATGCCGCCTTAAATGACAGGAAAAATACACTTCGGTGCACCTGATGGATTCCCATGTCATCATGACTGAAGCTACAAAATAGCAGCCCCAATATAACGTATGTCTCTAGAGAAAAAAAAATATTTTATATATTAAATATATATTACAGTATTTCACAATTGCTAAAACACATTTCTTGAAACCTTCACCCATATTCTCAAAACTTTAAACACAAAACCTATTCTTTAAACTACATACACAAAACCCCTGACTCTTCTGGCAAAATCAAACACTTGCCTCAAAACCATTTGATCTGTGCTCAAAATCAAACAATGCTTTCAAAAACATAAACCCATCCAGTCAATATATAAACACTCATCAGCATTCATTAGACACTACATCAAAAAACTGACAACACAGCGTCCAGGGCATGTAGTTACAGATTTTAATTTTTTTTTTTTTTTTTATTGCATATAGAAAATAATTTTGCCATAAATAAAAGTAAATAATTCACAACTCAATACAGCAAATATATCGCATACTGTAAGTACTGCAAGTAATACAGTATAGAATTTCTGTATTTTCAGCATAAAAATAAAGTAGGCTCAAAGAACAAAGACAACTCTAAATGCAAAGTGTATTACACAAAACATTGTGCAAATGCAAAATTAAAGTCAAAGAGAGATTCATTCTGCCTCAGCATCCCGATGGTGGAGAGCCACAGGAAATGGTAGAAAGGCTGACACTGTTGATAGCTTCAAACTTTACATTGTCTTCTACAAGTCTTTGCTGTATTTCACGCAGTCGGATGACATTGTTTGGATGGACCATATCAACAATGAGAGTCTCTTTCTGTTGGGAGAACGAAGGAGTCCTTCCACCCTCATTTGGTAGTCTTGCAATTCTACAAAAGGGAAAATGCTCTTACAAATGTATACATACAGGAACAATAGTAATGGACATCACATTCATATGTAAATTGTATTCTAAATCTTTTTTTCTTTTACCCCACTCCCCTTTTCTATTGACAAACTGATGTACTATATCAAATGTCAAATTAGAAAAACAATAAATTTACCTGTTCTCTTCTCTGAATGTCCTGATTATGGTGGCCACAGTTGTCCTTGTACTCTTCCTCCTCGTCCACCACCTCTTACACAAACTCTTCCTCCTCTTCCTCTCACATTGTTTCCATCCATTGTGGTATCAACACTCAAGCCACCTCTACTGGTTTACATTCTAGACAACTGATTTGATCACATCATTAGAAATAAGTGTGAACAATTTTGAGTTGTTGTGTGTAAACGATGACAGTTGTGTTGTAGTTGTGTTGAACTTTTGCCACATGTATTTACCATTTTGCAACACAGTGCAAAATGTGTTTTAGTGAGTAAGAATGTGTTTAAAGTTTTGCAAAAAGAGTGGATGATATTTGCAAACAGTGTCTTAACTACCTGAACTTGTTTAAGATTTTGCCTACAAAGTGACTGATTCGACAAATGGGTTTAGGCCACTGAGCACTGGGTTCAGAGAATGGGGTTTAGTGTTTTAGCAGTTGTGAAATTTTTATTTATTTTTTATTTAACCCATATTTTACCAGGAATAATCCCTTGAGATAAAAATCTCTTCTACCAGGGAGTCCTGGCCAAAATGGCAGCATACAAAATGTCACACATAAAATATTACAAGACAAACATTAAAGGAAAACAAAACAAAAACAAAAAAAAATCCTGTCACAAAAATGTCCAGCTCTCAAGATTACTGTAATATATAAATGTTAAGTAAAACAGGAACATGATTCTTTCAAATGTGACATCAAAAGGTTTTTAAAAATATTTAACGATGGCAGCATGTTTAGCTTCAAAATACTCTGCATTTCATTCCATAGTCTGGGCGCATAACAGGAAAAGGCAGTTTTACCAAACTCGGTGTATGATCGAGGCACAGTTAAAAGTAATTTAAAAGACGATCTAGTTTTATAACTACCAGAACAATAAGATAGAAGACTACAGATATACAGAGGAAATTTACCTATTAGAGCTTTGGCAATAAACATCAACATATGCATTTTTCTCCTCTGATACAAGGAGGGCCAGCCAACCAAATCAAACAAAGTGCAATGATAGGTACGTGTAGGAGCATTTGTCACAAATCGTATTGCAGCATGGTATATGCAATCTAATTTTTTTAGTGAAGATACATTAGCATGCATATACATCACATCGCCATAGTCCAGCACAGAAAGAAAACAACTTTGAACAATTCTCTTTTTGGCTTCAAAAGGAAAACATTTCTTTAAACGAAAAAGAAACCCCAATTTGGGTTTGAGTTTTTTTGAAAGATTGTCAATATGAGTATTAAAACCTAACCTTTCATCAAGCCATATGCCCAGGTATTTATAGGTATTTACTCTTTCTACACAGTCCCCTTCCAAAGTTAAAATGGGTGGAATCACGAGTTTGTTACGAGAGCGAGTAAACAGCATATATTTAGTTAAATACCAATTTTAAATTTAACAATGAAGATTGCAATACCTGGAAAGAATCTTGTAATAGTTCTACAGCTTTTCTCATGGACTGTGCAGCCGTATAAATAATTGTATCATCGGCATATAAATGCAGTTTAGCTGAAGTTATATCTTGACCCAAACCATTGATATAAATTGAAAATAAAATTGGTGCTAAAATGGATCCCCGAGGAACACCTTTCTTGATTTCTAGATTTTTTTAAATGTAATTTTCAACTGAGACACACTGCGATCTTTTCGGATAAATAATCTTTAAACCAATTTATACTCATTTTACTAAAACCTAAGAAACTGAGTCTTTTCAAAAGAATTTTGTGATCTACAGAATCAAAAGCTTTAGAAAGATCTACAAATAAAGAAGCACCGTAATTTTTATTATCCAAAGAAGTACTAATATCATTTGTGACAAGAGTTGCTCATTTAAAATATTATTTTCTGTTAAAAACTGTTTAACCTGATCATTTACAAAAGACTCAAAAACTTGACTTAACCTTGAAATAGGACGATAGTTATCCAGTTCATGAGGATCACCCCCTTTTAACAAAGGAAGAACCATGGCTGATTTCCATGCAAAGGGAATTACATTTGACGTTAAACTTAAATTAAAAATAGAAGTAATAGGTTCTGCTATAAAGTCTGCTGCAATTTTTAAAAAATAAGTGTAATATGAAATTTTTAATAAATACTGTAATATGAAATGCATATTTTTTTTTTTTTACTATTGCTCCCCCTCACCTCTATTACTGCATTACTGCATATCACTGATTTTAACACTGCTGATTGGAATTAGGAATCATTTATTAGCAATATTAGTTTTTACAATCACTTTTTTAAAATAATTTAACGTATCCTTGCTGAATAAAAGTATATATATATATATATATATATATATATATATATATATATACGGGAGACTCTTATCGGGCGATAAAAAAATCTATTCTCAAAGTTGGGTTGGGTGCTGGGTCTATACTAAGCAAACTATGATGACTTTCAACTTGATATTTTATATAACCGACAAAATAGACTAAATAGACGCTAATAAATAAACATTTAAGCATCCAAACACAAGACGTGGAAAAGCTGAACAGGCGCACTGTGTTCGCTGCGCACGAGAGAGCCACATATCATGGACAAATGTGCCGACAAATACATACAAAATATGTCAAAATATCCACCTTGGAAATTATGGTAAAAAAAAACTGTCAGTTATTTCTTAAGTGAAAGTAAACAGTTGAGGAAAAAATGGGATGTGTATTATATTGGATGCGTTCATCGTCTGTTAAAGTGACCGCGCCTAATTAAACTACTAGATGCTGTAATGTTAATCCAAGAAAATGAAAATGAATGTGGTGCAGCATGGACTCGATGTGCTTTCACACAGGACGTGTTTGCAGTCCGCTACTCGGTATGTAAACGATTGATGCACTGCTGCAGACGCAACGCTTGTGCAATGTGGAATTAGTTTACTGCTTTTTCAAGCATTTTGTGATGAATTTTGGAAACAGGAGATGAACCCCTTTTCTAATGCAACACCTAGCTTGATAAAACCCTTCTCAAAGACTTAATGTTTGTCAGTTTTATTTGGGTAGCAATATTTTGAATGCCTTCGGCAGAATTCGAATCAGCCATTTTAATCTAGATTAATCTAGATTAATTTCAAGATCACAGTGAGATTAATCTAGATTAAAAAAAATAATTTATGCCAACCACTAATATATATATATAAATTTTGAACGGTAGTTTATTGTTACAAATGATTTATATTTTCAGTAAATTCTCTTCCTTATATATACAGAATTTACAGACAGCATGTTACATGTCCCACCAGAGACAGTAATATATTGGATCACTGTTACACCACAATAAAGGATGCATATCACTTTGTTCCACGAGCAGCTTTGGGACGTTCTGATCACTGTCTGGTTCATCTTATACCGTCCTACAAGCAAAAACTTAAATCTGCTAAACCTGTAGTAAGGACTGTGAAGAGATGGACCAGAGAAACAGAGCAGGATTTACAATCTTGTTTTGACCTCACTGATTGGAGTGTTTTTGAAGCTGCTACCACCGATCTGGACGAATTCACAGAGACCGTAACATCCTATATTAGTTTCTGTGAGGATATATGCATTCCTACCAGGACTTATTTAACATTCAACAATGATAAGCCATGGTTTACAGTAAAACTCCAAAGAGGATGCCTACAGAAATGGGGACAGGGTCTTGTACAATCAGGCCAGGAACACACTGAACAAAGAGATCCTACGCTAAAAAGTTGGAAGACCAGTTTACTTCCAACGACTCAACTTCAGTGTGGAGAGGTCTAAGAGCCATCACAAACTACAAGACACCATCCCCTTGCACTGAGGCTAATCAACGACTTGCTAACGACCTGAATGAGTTTTATTGCAGATTTGAAACCCCCATCACCCATTCTGACCATCTCCCTACACAACCATTAACACATCCTGCAATCCCACCCTCCACACCTCCTGCTCTTCAAATCTGTGAAGATGATGTGCGCCAGGTCTTCAAGAAGAACAAAAGAAGAAAAGCACCAGGCCCAGATGGTGTTACACCAGCCTGTCTGAAAATCTGTACTGACCAGCTGGCCCCCATCTTTTCACAGATCTTCAACAGATCCCTGGAGTTGTGTGAAGTGCCTTCCTGCTTCAAACGCTCCACCATCATCCCCATCCCAAAGAAACCCAAGATAGCAGAACTTAACGACTACAGACCTGTGGCTCTAACGTCTGTCGTCATGAAGTCGTTTGAAAAACTGGTTCTGGTTTATCTGAAGGACATCACTGGACCCTTACTGGACCCCCTCCAGTTTGCTTACCGAGCAAACAGGTCCGTGGATGATGCAATCAACATGGGATTGCACTTCATCCTGCAACATCTGGACAAAACAGGGACTTATGTGAGGATCCTATTTGTGGACTTTAGTTCGGCATTCAACACCATCATCCCAACAGCCCTTCAGACCAAACTGACCCAGCTCTCTGTTCCTAGCTCTATCTGTCAGTGGATCACCAGCTTTCTGACAGATAGGCAACAGATAGTGAGACTGGGGAAATTCACATCAAACAGCTGCTCCACCAACACTGGTGCCCCTCAGGGATGTGTTCTCTCCCCTCTGCTCTTCTCCCTGTACACCAACGACTGCACCTCTAAAGACCCCTCTGTCAAGCTCCTAAAGTTTGCAGACGACACTACAGTCATCGGCCTCATCCAGGACGGTGATGAGTCTGCTTACAGACAAGAAGTTGAGCAGCTGGCTGTCTGGTGCAGTCTTAACAACCTGGAGCTGAACACGCTCAAAACAGTGGAGATGATCGTGGACTTTAGGAGAAACCCACCTGCACTTTCCCCACTCACCATCATGAACAGCACTGTGACTGCAGTGGAGTCATTCAGATTCCTGGGAACCACCATCTCTCAGGACCTGAAGTGGGACAATCACATTGACTCCATTGTTAAAAAGGCCCAGCAAAGGTTGTATTTCCTTCACCAGCTGAGGAAGTTTAACCTGCCACAGGAGCTGCTAAAACAGTTCTACTCGGCCGTCATTGAGTCTGTCCTCTGTACTTCAATAACTGTCTGGTTTGGTTCAGCAACAAAATCAGACATCAGAAGACTACAGAGAACTGTTCGGACTGCTGAAAGGATTATTGGTGCTCCCCTGCCCACCCTTCAAGAACTGTATACATCCAGAGTGAGGAAAAGGGCTCAGAAAATCACTCTGGATCCCTCACATCCAAGTCACCCCATCTTTGAACTTTTGCCATCTGGCCTCAGAGCCGCAAACACCAGAACAGCAAGGCACAAGAACAGTTTCTTCCCCCAGGCAATCTACCTCATGAACAGTTAAATGTTCCCACCTTATGCTTATAAACGTGCAATATCCTTATATTTATTTGTTAACCCTCCATCCTAGAACATTCCTGCATCTCACTCAATCCTATTCCATTATCATTTATAGCACAATTGTTTATACACTTATTTATTTGTCAATTTGTAAATCTGTTTTTTTTTTTTTTGCCTGTGTGTTGTTGTCTCTGTGTACTGGAAGCTTATGTCACTAAAACAAATTCCTTGTATGTGTAAGGATACTTGGCAATAAAGCTCTTTCTGATTCTGATTCTGATTCCTTCTAACTTTTTATACATCAAATAATTGCGACAAAAGTATCACAGGTTCAGAAAATAAATAAATGTATTAATACACCCATACATATAAATGGGGGCAGAGAGAGCTAATGACGCTACAAATGAAAGAAAAAAACAAACAAAACAACAACAACCACTAATTAACACAACCAAATAAAGAAAAGCACTGCAAATGACCACAACACAACAAAAACTGCAAATGAAACATCCAAGTTGTTCTGTGCAGTATTAGTTTATCTTTACTTTCATTTTGATTTGTATAAATAGTTCATGTGTGACACTTTGTGGAGAAAAATGTTATTTCAATACTCAATAGAGCCCAACAGGAAGCACGTAAAACAATAAAATAAGAGGAGTCGTTTTAAATTAAAAGAGACAGTCACATAGTTTTAGATATGTTGTATTCATATCCATATTAATGTGATCATTATGGAGCTCTCAACACTCTCCTGCAGTGTCTGTTTCATTCATATTCAAAGTTGGAGAGCATTCTTGCGCAGAAAGTACAAAATGGACTCATTGAAGTAGTAATAGTTTCTAGCATTTGTAAAACTGCATTTTTCCATCTCAAAAATATATCTAAATTATGGCCTATGCTCTCAATGTCAAATCCAGACATGTTAATCCATGCATTTATGACCTCAACGTTAGATTATTGTAATGTTTTATTGGGTGGTTGTTCTGCACGCTTAGTAAACAAACTACAGCTAGTCCAAAATGCAGCAGCAAGAGTTCTTACTAGAACCAGGAAGTACGACCATATTAGCCCGGTCCTGTCAACACTGCACTGGCTCCCTATCAAACATCGTATAGATTTTAAAATATTGCTTATTACTTATAAAGCCCTGAATTTTTTAGCACCTCAGTATTTGAATGAGCTCCTTTTACATTATAATCCTCTACGTCCGCTACGTTCTCAAAACTCGAATTATCAAAATCAACTGCGGGCGGCATATCCTTTTCCTATTTGGCGCCTAAACTCTGGAATAACCTACCTAACATTGTTCGGGAGGCAGACACACTCTTGCAGTTTAAATCTAGATTAAAGACCCATCTCTTTAACCTGGCATACACATAATTTACTAATATGCTTTTAAAATCCAAAACCGGGATTTTTAGGCTGCATTAATTAGGTAAACCGGAACCGGAAACAATTCACATAACACCCTATGTACTTGCTACATCATTAGAAGAATGGCATCTACGCTAATATTTGTCTGTTTCTCTCTTATTCCAAGGTCACCGTAGCCACCAGATCCAGTCTGTATCCAGATCAGAGGGTCACTGCAGTCACCCGGATCCAGTACGTATCCAGAGCAGATGGGGGATCAGCACATAGAAAGGACCTCTACATCCCTGAAAGACAGCAGAGACTGCAACAAAAATGGCTAGATTCACATTGATTATTCTTGATTGATTAAAATCTTATTAATAAAAATCTTCCACAAGACCAAGACAACTAGAGCCCTAGATACAGATCCCCTGTAAAGACCTTGTCTCAGAGGAGCACCAGGACAAGACCACTGGAAACAGATGATTCTTCTGCACAAACTGACTTTGCTGCAGCCTGGAATTGAACCACTGGTTTCGTCTGGTCAGAGGAGAACTGGCCCCCCAACTGAGCCTGGTTTCTCCCAAGGTTTTTTTCTCCATTCTGTCACAGAATGGAGTTTCGGTTCCTTGCCGCCATCGCCTCTGGCTTGCTTAGTTGGGGTCACTTCATCTACAGCGACAGAGTCTGTTTTTGCCGCACGGAGGTGGTGGTCTTCTGCTCCACCCTGGGAGGCATCTGTTTCGACCGCACGGATGTGGTTGTCTTCTGCTCTGCCCTGGTGGGCGTCGCGTTATGTCCTTCCTGGACTTGTGTTTTTGTGTTTGTTTTTTTTGTTCTTCTGTCGGTTTTCCACCTATGGACCTGGCCCTCTGTCCCTACCCCTGATCCTCCGCCGGTCCACCTCCCTCCTGGGTTTCTTGTCTGTGTCTTTCTTTCTGTTTCCCTCTGAGGACCTGGCCCTCCATCCCTCCCCTGATCCTCCGCCGGTCCACCTCCCTCCTGGACTCCTTGTTTTGTGTTGCACTTCTCTTGTCTCTGTTTTCCCATTTTACCTGGTCCTATTGTCTCTGTTTCCCCATTTTACCTGGTCCTCTTGTCTCTGTTTTCCCCATTTTACCTGGCCCTACGTCCCTCCCCATGGTCCTTCACCGCTCCACCTCCCTCCTGGTCTCTTTGTGTCTTTCCTTAGGTTCGGGTGGAGCATCTGGCAGCTGCTCCATGGAGGAGGGGGTAATGTCACGCTGTCTAGTCTCTGTTGCCCTGGGTGTCCACTAGTGGGCTCACTTCCCCTTAGACACTTCACCGTAGGCACTAGAATTACACTAGTCTTGACCTTCATCACAGTAATTGCACTCCTGCTAATTGCACCAGGTGCCTTAACTTTATTGTCATTAGCCTCCCTATATTTACCAGTCTTTTTCATGTTGTCTGTATGGAGTCCTTACCTTTTGTGATCCCAGTCTTCTCGTCCTTCCGAGATTCTTGTGTGTCTTTTCGTCCTCCAAGACCCCTCGTTTTCTGAGTTCCCGTTCCGTTCCCTTTCCTGTTCCTTTGTTTGTTTGTTTTGGACTGCTTTTTGGTTTTGACCTTGGCTTGTGTTTTCGACCACGATTTGGATTACCCTTAATAAAGACATACCTGCAATTGGATCTAACTCTCTCCTGTTTCACACTGGAACTCGATCGTCACAATTCAGTGATGAACTGCCTTTAACTATCATTTTGCATTATTGACACTGTTTCCCAGTGAATGTTGTTCAGTTGCTTTGACGCAATGTATTTTGTTTAAAGCGCTATATAAATAAAGGTGACTTGACTTGACTTAATAGCTTTGAACATGCAGGAAATCCCTAATATGGAAAAAGGCATCCAGCCATTGCTGTAGCTAAGATGAAAGACAAGCATTAACCATAATTCCTGAGTTCTCTCTAACATATAATATGGTAGAGCAAATAATAGCAAATTTGGCATGCTGTCCAGAGGGAGGGCTCCGAGCTCACGATAGAGCCCGTTGTTTTATTTATTTATTTTTTCCTTTTTATTCCAAACATGCTTAATATATCAGGAAATATCTCGATTCTCAAATATGTGTAAGCAAACATGTTTTGTACCTTTATAAATTAATATTTGATCAATATATGGTGATAGACAAAAGTAGTGTAATGTATTAACTACACATAAAAACCAGACTTTTGACTTAACTGCCATATCATGCCATAAAATATTTTTAATATGACTAAATTTGCATTTAATGTAAATTTTAATAACAATATTGTAAGTTACTTATTTTAAGACTTTAATTTTACTGAGAGTAAAGAACATTTACATTATCAAAAACATTTTCATTCAGTCTAGCCAGAGTTCAAGCACTCTCAAAAACTCACATTAAAATCTTAGTCCAGTCTTATTTAACTTAATCAGTCCAGTGTTTGCTAGGTAACAGTTGAGTCGGGGGATCAGCGCAATATTATACACAGACCTCTAAAGTCACGAATGTGAAGTGAATCACTGTAAACTTTATGAAAGAAAAGAGTGCAAATGCCTCTCCGTGCATCTCTCAGAAATCAGAGCGTTGCAAGAGTAATTTTACCTATAATAATACATCATACACATTATATGATTTGAATATATTTAAAAGGCAATGATTTAAACCTTAGGCTATGATTCAAATGAATTGAATAAGCACAGCATGCTCACCAATCAAACATCTGCGCTGCGCGTCTCAGTCTTTCAAAAAACCAGTTAGAGAGACAGCAGGCTAATAATCAACTTAGATATGGATACATTTTCTACTTGTCCTACATGTTTCCATATTTATCTTTTGCTGGTTTGTGCGGCACACACACATTTGTTTAACATTATAAACATTATAGACTCGATTAAAGAGTTCTGCATAAGGAAAATGTGTGCATTGAATTGATTCAGTCATGTTCAAATAAACACTAAATGTTTGTCATGACATCTCTCTGCTTGCATGATAAATCTTATTTTAGAAATTAATAATTATTTTAGTTTAACACGACATACTTGTTCAGTGATAACTATGAAAAAAAAAAAGATTAAAAGTCATACCGGACTTATCAAGTATAGCTATATGACGCTGTATCCAAATGCAAATACTGAAAATGTTGTGATTGTTGCAGATACAAATACTGGCTGTTACATGAAAATGTAAATATTTAATGTCATAATTATATAATATAAGTAATATAATATAAAAAAGTTTAAAGTTTTTAAAATGTGCAGATGTAATTTTTGCATAAGGCTTTAAATTAATAAGCGTTTATTGATTTAAAAAATAAAAATGTGTTTTTATTTACAATAGCATGAACCACGAGTAGTCGAGTAACTCGGGGTGTTTTTTTTTTTTTTTTAATCGACTAGTAGAAATCAGTAGTCTTGCCACCCCTACACTGTAGATACAACATTAATTACTATTTCATTATTGTAAATGGTAAGTTTAAGGCTAACTAGGTGTAGACGTAAATAAAACACAATCTAACAGGTAGAAAATTTGCCTAAATTAGAAACAACTAAACTTTTCAGAAAGCAGCAAGTGCACCACTGGTCATGAACATCCTGCCCCGTAACAAAACTGAAAGCTAATGTAACCAGGTGGTCAGGAAATAGAAACACACGGCAACAGATTAATTTGTTTATATTGGGGTTTTATCTGACTGCTGTTTTTTTTTTTTTCCCCTTAAGAGAAGTTACAGCGGTCGGCAGAAACACAGCTGTGCAAAAAATAAATAAATAAAAGTAAATAAAATGCCAAAAAATAGAATTAAGAAAAAAATACTAAATTCAAATTATTACTCCAAGAGTAACACAGTGTAAAGACACTGAAGGCTTACAGAAATAAATACAAATAAATGTGATGTTTCACCCAAAATCTTAGATTACCAACAGATGAACACTGGTTGAAAACCAGTACAAGACTCACACTCCCAAATAATTTACTCTGGAGTGAACATGACCAAAAATATCTACTATTTGATCAGGCGATAAAGACAAAGTTCAAAAGAACACTTAGATAAATATTTTCCACTTTACCAAAATCCTTATACAAAATGGTCAAAAAAAATATTAGCTACTGACAAAGTAAAGAATACGGTAGTGACTGGAAATTTCCACTATCACCAGAGGTTCACATGGATCACACACTACGCGATCTCATCTACAACGAATTACACATCAAAAGTTCACACAAATAGGTCTCGGTTCCCTCGGATATCAAAGAAAGGTTTTACAGTGATATTTACCCAGAAAGACAGCATCACTTCAAAATAAATCTCCCAGATGTTAACACAACGACAGGGCACTTGGCTGCTACATTGGATTATCATGAAATGGCAGTTCTGTTCACGCACATGCAAACAGGATGTCTAGCGAGCAGAGATCGGTGATCTCTTAAAGGGGCCATACACGGTTTTAACACGCATTGAAAACATGCTGTATTTATACCTCTGGCCACACTAAGATGGAGAAACAGCTGAACATAGCTGTACAAGGATAGCCATTTTTTAAATGAATTTATCAGCAGAGCTACTGCAAGGGATTTTAGTGCTGAAAATCCATTTATTCTTTGCTGAAACTTCTGCGTCTTCATGGAAAGCAGGTCATGGCTACCTAGCAACAGCAGATGCCACAGAGTGCAAGCATAGATCGCAGGCTACAGAGTGCTTTGGAAAAAAGAAGAAAGTGGCGCGCCTCGCGTTTTCCACACATTTTCAGTCGCGACATACAAATATGGGTTTGTTTTGAAGGATATATATATATATATATATATATATATATATATATATATATATATATATATATATATATATATATATATATATTATTATTATTATTATTAATTTTTTTTTGCTGGACTCGGTTGAGACCAACGGGTACATTTGGCGAGTCCAATGACGAAGTCCGAGACAAGTCAGAGTGCAAATGTAACGAGCCCGAGACAAGTCCAAAACGATAGAAAATTGTCTCGAGTCCGGACACGAGTCCAAGAACAGACTTGAGTACTATAGCCATAGGTGCTCGTTCTGTACGCCTAATAAACAAACTTTAGTTAGTCCGAAATGCAGCAGCTAGTGTTCTTACTAGAACCAGGAAGTATGACCATATTAGCCAAGTTTTGTCAACCCTGCACTGGCTCCCTATCAAACATCTTATAGATTTCAAAATCTTGCTTATTACTTATAAAGCCTTGAATGGTTTAGCACCTCAGTATTTGAACGAGCTCTTGTTACATTATAATGCTCCACGTCCGCTGCGTTATCAAATCTAAGGCAATTTGATAATACCTAGAATATCAAAATCAACTGTGGGTGGCAGATCTTTTTCCTATTTTGCGCCTAAGCTCTGGAATAACCTACCTAACATTGTTCGGGAGGCAGACACACTCTTGAAGTTTAAATCTACATTAAAGACCCATCTCTTTAACCTGGCTTACACATAACACACTAATATGCTTCTAAAATCCAAATCCGTTAAAAGGCTTTTTAGGCTGCAATAATTAGGTAAACCAGAACCGGGAACACTTCCCATAACACCCGATGTATTTGCTACATCATTAGAAGAATGGCATCTATGCTAATATCAGGTCACCGTAGCCACCAGTTCCAGTCTGAATCCAGAACAGAGGGTCACTGCAGTCACCCGGATTCAGTACGTATTCAGCCCAGATGGTGGATCAGCACCTAGAAAGGACATCTACAGCCATGACAGCTGACAGGCAGCGGAAACCAGGACAACTAGAGCCCCAGATACAGATTCCCTTTAAAGACCTTGTCTCAGATGACCAACGGGACAAGACCACAGGAAACAGGTGATTCTTCGGAACAATCTGACTGGTTTCGTCTGGTTAGAGGAGAACTGGCCCCCAGACTGAGCCTGGTTTCTCCCAAGGTTTTTTCATCATTCTGTCAACGATGGAGTTTTGGTTCCTTGCCACTGTTGCCTCTGGGTTGCTTAGGTGGGGACACTTCCTTTACAGTGACAATGTTGACTTGATTGCAAATGATTGCACAGATACTATTTAAAATGAACTGAGATGATGACATCACTGAATTCAATGATGAACTGCCTTTAACTGTCATTTTGCATTATTGACACACTGTTTTCCTAATTAATGTTGTTCAGTTACTTTGACACAATCTTTTTTGTTTAAAGTGCTATATAAATTATGGTGACTTGACTTGTTTCTGAACTCTCGCCTTGTTCTGAACCAGCCATGGTGGCTGATTATGAATTGTCTGCCTGCTCAATTGTCACCAGAGAAACTGTTTATGAACTTCTTGTGTTCCCTGCCCTGGTCCTTGAGACTGTATATGTTGTCTCGGGTTTTTGTGTCTCAGTCGTTCCTAGGCACCGGTCTCTGCTTTGGGTTACTGATCCGTTGTGGTGCTCTTCTGATCCGCTGTGGTGCTCTCCTGTTCCATCTGTTCTGCTGTGGAGGTCTTCTGCCCTGTCTGCTCTACACTGGTGGGCTCCTGTTCTGCTGTAGAGGTTTCCTGCCCTGTCTGCCCCACACCGGTGGGCTCCTGCTCTGTGTGCTCCACTGTGGTGGCCCTCTGCTTCACTGAGGTGGTCCTCAGCTCCATCCATTCTGCTGGCTCCATCATGGTCCTCTGTTTTTGCTGGTCCTGCCTCATTTCCCAATGTCTTATACCTTTACATGGACTTGGTCCTCCATCTCTCCCCCTGTTCTGGGGGATCACCATTCCCACCATGTGTTCATGCTGAACTTGTCATTCCCTGTCTTTTGCACCCAGATCCTTGAGGTCAGCTCCTCAGTCTTACAGAATATCATCAAGCTTGGAGGATTTGATGATGATGTCAGCACGTGCAGCTGGTATCCCTATCCCAGCGCGCTCAACCCCTCCTGTTCCTGAACTAATTCCCTTGCCTGCAGCACTTCCTACGTGGGGGACTGCTTTATGGTGTGTTTTGGCTGCATACACCCCACTGAAGTTTCTGAGACATTGGCAGCCACTGTTGTATTTACATAGTTGCTTGCTGATGCTGCAGAAATCCCTGAGGTAGTGACGTTCACTGCTGTGTTCCCAGAAGTGATGGTGCCTGCTGCAGTTTCTCCAGAGGTGGTGGCACATGCTGCAGAACCTCTCAAATCATCAGCGCTCACTTCAGCTCCTGGTATGGTGGTGGCACCCAGTAATGCACTCTTGTTCCATCTGCTCTGCCGTGGAGGTCTGCTGCCCTATCTGCTCTGCATTGGTGGGCTCCTGCTCTGTCTGATATGCCGTGGAGGACTTCTGCCCTCTCTGCCCCACACTGGTGGGCTCCTGCTACGTCTGCTCCACTGTGGTGGAATTCTTTTTCATTGTGGTGGTCCTTAGGGGCTGTTCACATATCGCATGTTTTATGTGCTTAAGTTAGTTATTTCAAATGTAGAGGTGGTGGCATTCTGCTTCACTGTGGTGGTCCTCAGGGGCTGTACACATATCACATGTTTTATGTGCTTAAGTTAGTTAATTCAAATGTAGAGGGATAGTAACTGTATGATATACATGCGGTGTGACGCATAAGCTTTGAGCTTGGAATAACTGGTAAGCATGACGCTGTTATTATATATTTTTATTTTTACTGTTGTACCAGTCATGTTACCTTACATTTCCCTTGCTAAGCTAAACATTTTCAGTGTCATGCAAAATGCATTTTTTTCTCATCAATAATATCTCTGAGAAGTATTATAAATATACAAATGTTAGAGAATAATGCTCTGTCAATCACTGTCAATAGTTTACAAACATGTGACATCACACATTGCTGCCTGTCCTCTTAATGTTAATCATTATGTTTATTTTGAGGATGAGGGCAGAAAGAAGTGGAAATATTTGAGGAATAAGAATAAGTGAAGATTCATATAAGGGAGGAAGTTAGAGGAAATGTAATTTCACAAATGCTCTCTGTTTTCTGGAGCGATTTGTGAAGGAGAGGCCATCGTCATCCAACATCCCACTGGACTCAGATCAGCTAGACTCTTAATGAGTTAGCTTGAATTCAAAGCTGTCTACAGAAGGTTTGATGTAGCTCAAGTGGTAGAGCATTGTGTTAGCAAGCAAGTAAGCACAAAGTTGGGGGTTCGATTCCTCGGGAACACATGATAGGTAAAAATTGTTTAAAAAGTCGCTTTGGATAAAAGTGTCTGCTAAATACATACATTTATTTACAATTTAATATAGAAAGCATTTCTGGGTAGATGTCTGTACTGTCTGAATTATGATGAACTCTATTTCATGAGTCTCATTAGAACATTTAAAAGACTCCCTTTTGCAGAAAGAAAGCTGAAGTGTGAATGTAAATCAAGTTAATTCTTAATTAAATTTGAGTAAGGGAGGTGGGATAGTTATTGGATACAGATGTGAGTCTCAAATTCATATCCTTAGTATAATTATTATTGTGTTATTGTTATTTTAACTCTTTTCTTCATAAAATGATTAATATACATGTGAATGTTTCTAAAACAACTGAACCTTTCAACAAATTATAATTTTAAAATAAACCAATGGGCAGGGTTGTTTATTAAGGTGTAGGCCTATGTTACATTTTTTTTTTTTATTTAATTACATATATATAGTTGTTTATTATTTTATTATGCGGTTTTTCATACAGTGTAGCATCAAATAATGTTATTTTGCTATGGCACTGCACCCTCAGTGGATGAAAAATACTGGGTGAATTTCTCTCCAAGTTGTTGCTGCTCATCCTGTCAAGATTTTAAATTGCCCTCGTACTGGACGCTCTGCTGATGGTGCTTGTGGATGGTACTCTGCCTGATCTACACTCACAAGGTTGTGGAGGATGCAGGTAGCCTTAATGGCTTTCCCTGCCATTTCCAGGGTCAATCCTAGCAATCTTTGGTTCAGCCACCATTGTGTCGCCAGTATACCAAATGAGCACTCCACTATATTTCACTATTTGCCTGGCCAGGGAAAGCATGTAGTTATACAGCATTTTCTTTCTTCCAGTGTTCTGCCCTGGATGTGGACAAATCATGTGGTTTTTGAAGGTAAAGTCATTTACTCAAAATAATTACTAGT
Organism: Carassius gibelio; assembly: GCF_023724105.1. NCBI lineage: Eukaryota > Metazoa > Chordata > Actinopteri > Cypriniformes > Cyprinidae > Carassius > Carassius gibelio. Next base: position 16,179,366 of record NC_068388.1, read on the forward strand.
ATTCACAACAGAAGCTCTATTTGCTGATACTTGGGCCAACTTTTCTTAAAATATAAATCTAACTGTAATCTTTTGCCAAACTGTGAAAAACACCAGTCTCCTTTCTCTGGAGAATGCGATATATCCACTCAACCAATCACAGCTCACCATTTCACACACTCTGGCAGTAATGGCAGCACTTTGATTACACCCGTCCTCCTAGTTTTCCTCATCTATTTTGTACTTTGTTTTCAAAAAACAAGGGCTGCACAATAAGTCTCAAATGTAATAAAAAAATGTTGTTTTCTTTTGCATCTCGTCAGTAAAGCCGGTCTGTGATTAATAGTTCCGGTAAATCTCCTACGTGCTTTTAGATGGAAATTATTCAGATGCATTTAATACACAGAGCCGTAGATCACTGACAAACTATGCAATGTCACATTAATTAGAATTAGATTACGAATGCAATATTGCGTAGCTTCTACATAGTAAGTGTTTTTATCAATGCCAACAGCACATAGCACTAGTCAACAAAATGAATGCACTTTTGGAAGTTAAATGCAAGGAAAATTTAATTTCGGAATTTCTATGGTCTATTGTGATGTTGATCATGTTCTTGTTCATAATTAAATTTTGTTTTTATTGATGTAATTAATCTATAGTAGGGATGGACCGATACTGATACTAAAGTTTGTAGTTCGGTTGAACATGTCAAAAACAAGTAGCCCAAGTAAAACAATGCACAAGTTGCATAATGATAGGGAGGGAGAGGGAGAGGGAGAGAGAGAGAGAGATTTTAGATTTTTAACCACATATTGATTAACTACACAACTTCAAGTATAAATTACAAAATTCATATAGATTTACTCAAATTCTTCAACAAATTGTAATGCATTATTTTCTGTCCAGCACAAAACATTTTCTACACTATAAAACTCTTCAAAACTTTTCCAGTTTCTAGAGTAGAAAATAAAATCATGTTTTATTCTAGCTTTTGAGTCCCTTGAACAACAAGTCAACATTTTTACTACTTCCATGAGCAATTTTTTATTTCCTACTTATATAAACTGCTATTTTGGCTTGACCCAAAATAAAATTTAACAACCATCCTTTCATCTTTTTCAAAAAGTAAAATAATCACAATCATTGTAAACATTTCATCAACATTAGTAAATGTAATCTCCAATAAAACAAACAAATGCCTTAATCTCTCACAATGAATAAAACAATAAAATAAAAGTTTTACATAAACTTTTTAATAAATTGTAGCCTAAAAGCTATAAGATCAACAACCCCTTGTCCAACTAAAAAACATTTTGTGGTAACCAATGTAGTCTATCCCAAAAGAAATGTATCATCTTGACCTGTATTTTTCCAAGAACCCCTACCGGAGGCTCTAAAAATGATAATATGTGCCATAATGAGGAGGCTACTATATTATTAACAATCAATGCTCTCCCAAAATACATTTTAGGTAAAATCCATTTCCACCTTCCTAATCTTTCTTCTACATTTTACAGAACAATTTTCTAGTTCCTTTGCATTATTATTTCATCACCCAAAAAAAGATATTTAAGATCTCTTTTTCACCAAACCATTTCACCTGGTAAAACCAGTTCTCATTTGTTACATTTTCCAACCTTATATGCTGATCTAATTTACTTTTGCGAATGAAATTTTTGCAAACATTCAACAATATCGACCCTATTTTTTTTTTTTTACAATTTTTTATATCATCCTGGCCACTGGTTAAAAACAATACATCATCTGTATAAGCTGATAGTTTTAAGGCTGGAAAAGTACTCTCATATTTAAAACAATCTGAGTCCTAATTTTATTTAGCATGGGTTCTATTGCTATTGAGCATCACATCCCAAATCAAGGATATTTTATCCACTATTAACCCTTACGCGTTGTTGGGGACGTTTTCGTCCACTAGGGGATACAGTTGAGTCTTATTTTGGCAACACATTTCTCTGTGTTTGAGCTAATGGAATGATTATTGGTGCCAAATCTTATTTTGACCCATATTTTGGGAAAATACTTTTAAATATTTCAAAAACTCAACGGTACACTCTGGGCAAATTCAATACCCTTTCGTTATGTTCGTGGATGAAAACATCCACTAAATTAAACTTCTGTAAAAATGTACACACACATATATATATATATATATATATATATATATACACATTTTTTGCATAAATCTATTAATCAACCTCAGTGATGATCAAAACTACCAAATGTTTACCAAATGGCTTTTGTGCAGCATTAGATTTTATTTTTTTTCTCCCTCATTTGTTGTTGGTGGCTGTTTTTGCCCCATTGACTTCCATTATAATGACATTTTTTGATTACAAAGCCATGACACCATATAATAATGCATACTTGATTGTTTGTGGATTTCCCTTTTGGGAAGAGGTAAAATTTTTTATTTTTACAGTTGATCATTAGGTGGGACCATTAACCCTTTAGCTAGGCCTGTGCAAAAAAAGGGTTAGTTTCTTGCTTGTATATGGAGTTATATGGAGTATTACAGCAACTTATAGTGTGTGTGTGTGTGTGTGTGAGAGAGAGAGAGAGAGAGAGAGAGAGAGAGATGGTGTGAGAGAGACCTTTGTACCTCTTCCCAACAGGGAAAACCACCAACAATCAAGAATCTCACAAACACTATAATTTGCTGTTTTACTCCATTTACAAGCTAGAAACTAAGCCTTTTTTTGCACAGGCCTATCTAAAGGGTTAACGGTCCCACCTGATGGATCTGAAAACAGCAGAGTGCGCCTTCATCTCCCTGAACTTCTCAAATCGCCGTCTCAACGGAAATACCGAAACGTTCAGAAGGCGAAACCTGAGCATCGAGAAGAAAGCCTTTTCTTTCCTTCCCATATCTGCCAGGTTCATCCACAGATGTCTCTCCACTGCCACCATGGCTGCCATAGTTCTGCCCATGGCGGAGGCGGTCTGCTTGGTAGCACAGAGAGAGATCCGTGGTGCGACGCAGCTCAGCTACCTGATCAGAAAAAAGGCCTCTATCCAGGTCTCTTAGCAGGTCAGTCTGATATGCTTGAAGCACCAGCACCACAGCCTGACCTGCTACTGCATATGCCTTGCCATTTAAGCTAGATGATTTTCTGAAGGGGCTTAGATTACAAGGTGGGAGATTAAGAGAGGATGTTTCCCCTTCATAAAGCAAAAAAATAATAATAATAATTTTGAGCTCTTTCTACAGGGGGCATCCCCTCATAGCCACTTTCACGCATCAACTCGATGTCGGCAGATTACTTTCATGCTGAAACCAATGGATGCACAAAGAAAACGGCATCTTTCATTTCTTTTTGATCCCTGTATGGAGATAATGCAGGAAGCAGATGGCTGCCTTTTTTTTTTTTTTTTTTTTTCAGAAGAGAGACGAAAGAGAGCGGAGCTTTTTCTATTGAAAAAATGCTCACAATGCATGCAGATTGCCTCCTCAAAGACATTGCATGCGTCCTCTTCTCCCAAACAAATGACACAAAGATTGCGTGTGTCATCGGGTGTCAAATAATGCCGACACGGATGCACACATTGTCTAAACGCTTGCTAGTTGTCGCCATGATAAACAGAAAAATTGGTCTTACCAGTTATTTCAGATGCATGCTTCAAACAAAACAGTCAGTGAAGACAAAGAAGAAGAATGACTGGCTGTCGCCGGCCAACAAGTTGGTGTTTTTTCAATGTATGCTTCAGACACAGGTCACGATGATGTGTTCTCTTGCACTGTTTTGCTTACATCCCTCATCCCACACTGTAAAAAACTACTCTTGAGGGTGTTAAATACAACCCATGAAAATCAGTTATAGTTCACTTAAGTACATGAGTTAGAAAGTAAAATTAAAAATAATGGGTACATTCTACCTACATTATCTATTTTTAAACAGTATTAACTGCAAGACTAAAAAAAATTTACCCCTAAATATTAGCTTTGGCACTGCAAAGTGCACATGCGTCAACATCCAGGCGGGAATCGCGGGAGGAGTCATCATTTTCAATGTCATTGGCGGTGGATGAACATTGATTGATGAACCTAGAGGTAAGTTTTTATTCAACTTGTTAATATCATCTTGAATGCAAATGTTAAGTTGTTTAACGGTAAAATCTACCAGAATAATAGTAATTTATCTGTCTCTGTTGTCGCACCAGTCTGGTTATGGATTGACGTGTTATAATTTGTTGTCAGTCTAGTTAGGATTGGAAGAGGAATACAGAAACGTTACTTGCCCCTGCGAATGCGAGTAAACATCTATGATTGAAATATAGCTTCCATTATTGTAATGTACATGACTGAAATTCGTGAACAGCGAAACTGTTACACATGAGTGGTTGAACTTGAGCAAGTGACGAGAGAGAGCCATGGACGGTTGATGTAACGTTACTATACAGACGACAAGGCGTTCGGAGCAGAAAATTATGGCGTTCCGATGAGATCTTTAATATGACGTTGTAACATGCACTCGTCTCACTGAACGTCTCACTGACATCTTGATTTTTTTTGCTATTAAATCCATTCATTTTAAGACGCAGACGAGGCGTAAACGTCACGCAGACGTCACGTAAATCACGTGTGGCAGTGAAGTGTCGAGTCAGACGTTCACGCGTGATTCACGTGAAGCAGTGAAGTTATTTATTTATTTTTTCCCTAACACGGATCAGAACACGGTCCTCACACGGCTCATTGCTGTGTGAGGCAATGCACAATTTTATAGTGTCCGGACGAGCTCTTTAATATAACATTGTAACATGCACTCGTCTCACTGAACGTCACGTCTTTTTTATTTTATTTTTTTATCATCAATAGCGCACATTTATCTAGAGTAAAAAAAATAATTAGTATGGTGAAATGCATGAAGTGTGTTTCTTTTTTTCTTTTCTTTTTTTTTTCTTATCCATAGATTTTATTTTCGGCAAGCCGTGTTGATTTGTGAAGAAGGCTAAATTGATCAAACATATGCTCATTGTGCTTCCTGCTGCTGGCCTCTTGGTTGTTCCTTAGAAAGAAAAAAAAAATGAATGTTCCAAACATATTTCTAAAATAATTTAATAAAGAAACGAAAATAGATATGACCAAAAACAAAACTGAAATATTGTAATTGCTGCAACATCAGCTGTGTATGGGAAAGAGAGAGAGCAAAAGACAGGGCATCAGTCAGACTCGGGACTAGAATTCTGATAAGCTGTGCAGGGCTCTATTCGTTCCCTTGTTTCAACTAAAAGTTCCCCTGGGCTTGGCGGGCCTCCAAACTGCCCGGACCCTTATGCACCTTCATACCCATTATTTTCTCTTGCAAATATAAAAAATGGTATAATATATATATAGAAATTTTTTTTTTTTTTTTTTTTTTTTTTTTTTTTACATCAGTTAAACAAGAACTCAATATTAACAGACTTCTGTTTAAGACACACCATATTGCCTATTTTTGCTCTATTTCACCAATAAATATAGCTCATTCCAAACAGAGGCACGGTGCTGTTTTGTGTCTCTGAGCATCATGACAGTGTTTCATTCCTGAATTAATCAATCGTTTAAATGATCAATAACTCACTTATTACAGTTTTTCTGAATGCTTAAGCGCTAATTGTGATTTTTTTAGCACAATTCCTAAAGCTATTAATACATATAGCAAAACCACTCACCGAGTTTGCAAAACTAAAAGCACAAACACTGCTTTCCACTCAGTTTGCAATTTTGTAACACACACTTTGCAAAACTGTAGGCACAATTCACTGCAAAACACTCTTTTTGCAGAACTTTAAACACAACTCACTGCTTACGCTCAATTACCAACACACTCCTAGCAAAAATATACACATGTATGGCTATCATTAACACTTTTTTGCCAACTGTCTGGCACACTTTCACATGTGAAAATTGTTTTAGATAATAAGTTCACTTTGCAATCAGCCTAAGCACTATAAATAAGCCACAGGTAAGCTGTCTGTGTGGAGTACAATGGATGAAGCAGTAAGAGTGAGAAGAGTGAGAATCAGAGGAGGCCGAGGGAGAGGACATGGAGGTGAAGAAGCGAGAGGGTTAGAGGAAGTTAGAGGAAGAGGACAAGGAGGAGCAAGAAGAGGACGAGGAGGGGAAAGAGGGAGGGTAAGAAGAGTAAGAAATAGATTAACTGATGACATCAGAGCTACAATAGTGGACCATGTCATCAACCATGGGATGACCCTGAGGGAAGCTGGCCAACGGGTTCAGCCTAATTTGAGCCGCTACACTGTGGCAAGCATCATTAGGACATTTCAAAATGAGAATCGGTAAGTACTTTGTAGCACTGCCATACTCTAATGAGAAACACAACAGTACCATACATGCAAAAATACTGAAATTGTTACTTTACAGAATTGCTACATGTCCAGATGTTGGGGGCAGAGGAAGAATGTTCACTCCAGAGCAAGAGACCCATATAGTGAACATGGTGATTGCCAATAATGCAATAAGACTGCGCGAAATACAGCAGCGCATAATTGATAATGACACCATCTTTCAAAATATACACAGTGTAAGCATTTCTGCACTAAGTCGTGTACTTGTGCGCCACAGAATAAGAATGAAGCTAATTTAAAGAGTTCCTTTCGAGAGAAACACAGAACGTGTAAAGCAACTGCGATATGACTATGTGCAGGTAAGCTATAGTGTCATTGGTTCTGAATTTGGAAGTGCATACTGTAGTGCTGTGCATGGGCCTGATGTTTTGCATTCGTTTTGTCTTGTCCAGAGAGTGATGGAACTAGAAGCAGATGCCATGGGACATGAGCTACTTTTTGTAGATGAGGCCGGTTTTAACCTCAGTAAAACCAGGAGACGTGGCAGGAACATTACTGGACACCGTGCCATCATCAATGTCCCAGGACAACGTGGTAGTAACATAACCATGTGTGCAGCTATAAGCCAAAATGCTGTTGTTCACTATCATGCAACCATAGGCCCATGGAACACTGCACACATTATTGCATTCCTCGACACCTTACATGACATGCTCACTGTTCAGAGACCAGAGCATACCCGATATTTCATCATATGGGACAATGTTAGTTCCCATAGGGCTGCTTTGGTCCGCAACTGGTTTACAGACCACCCATCCTTCATGGCACTCACTCAACCTCCCTCCATACTCTCCATTCTTAAATCCAGACGAGGAGTTCTTCTCTGCCTGGCGCTGGAAAGTGTACGACCGTCATCCTCATCAACAGGTAGCCCTTTTACAGGCAATTGAGGAGGCATGTGGAGATACTGACCAGGCATCATGCGATGTGGATGAAGTTTTGTGGCCGGACCCAGAAAGACAACATGATGTAGGCTGATTGTCTTTTTTATTTTGTGAAATTTTGTGTTCTGACTTTGTCTTGGTTTTGATGAGTGTGAATAAACACCAATACTTGAAGTTTGGATCCTTGTATGTTAACATGACACTATGACAAAAGTATGACCTCAAATTGACATCTGTACACAGAGAAAGCAAAAGCCAGATGTGTTTTGTATTCATACCATCAGTGTGTAGTTGGCACATTGTGTGCTTAGTGGATGATGGCTTGTGTTTACTGTTTGATACGAAAACACAATTTTTACGAAGGTGTGAATAGTTAATCTAGCTGTCAATGTTTTGATAATTGGGTGAAAGGTTTTCTTATTTGTGTTTAGAGTTTTGCAAAAATAGCCAATAGTTACAAAAAATGTGCTTAAGCGATCAGAAAAAAAAACTGTAATAGTGTAATTCTGCCACCTACCAAATAACACCAATCTGGATCAGGACAAAGAGTGAGCGCGTAGCCGTCAGTCCTCCAGCATTATTTCTTTGCCGTCTTATACACCTTGGATCTCTGTAGCATTCACTCAGTACTGATGAATGATGGACATCAGCTGGAATACAATTAGCGATCTATAACAGGGAGAGACAGGAAGAGCAGGAGAAGAAAACATGCAATGTCTAACTTGCCCAGTAGGTGAAATCACTCTCCCAAGAGCGCACAATTCACAAATACGTCCACAGGACGTAACACTTGCAATAGGGTTAATATTACTTAATTGGTATAAGTAATTAGTTATTTGATGTAATGAGAAATATTAGGTAGACCTTACCAAATATCTTTTAGTCTGCCATAGCTGTTAAATTTAGGTATACATTACTCAAATATATAATCAATTTTATTGAGTAGATTCTATACACTCTTAAAAAAAGGGTTCCTCAAGGTTCTATATAGAACCCTTGGGTTTGGTACTTGGCCAATAGGGAACATTAAAAACAAAAAATCATAAAAGACCCCCTCCCCGGTGGCATATATGCATTACGTCATCCTTGAATTCCTATTGGTGGATGGGAGAAAATCGCGAGAGGAGTCGAGACTCGAGACAAGTGACAGTTAACAAACTGAGGAGTCCGCCATTTCTGCTCGTTCATACCCTAAGGTAACCCAGATAGCAAATGACATGTGGCCCAGTTCTGGCCCACATCTCCCATATTCTTCTGGCCCACATACCGCGCGGAATGACGGCGATGACTCAACCTGAGTCTGGCTGACATATGTCAGCCACAACTGAACCAGATCTGGGCCACATCTCAGAAATGGTGTGGGTGACATCTGGGCCAGATCTGGCCCAGTTTTGTCAGACAGAAGTCAGCCACAACTGTACCAGATCCATGCCGCATCTCACAAATGACATGGGCGACACCTGGCCCAGATGTCAACCACTCCATTTCTGAGATGTGGCCCAGATCCGTCCCAGTTGTGGCTGACTTCTGGGTTAGATATGGCCCATATTTACCCTTTCTAGACACAAAAGAATATGTAATTCATCCAGAATAAAGAAAACACTCATGTAGTCTAAACTGCTTTATTAAAATATAAAAATTAGTCAAATAAATATACATACATGAATACAACTGAATGTAAAGATATAAAACAAATACATTTACATTATTACAAAATAAAAAATACAGATAAATATTTATACATATAGTTAAATACACATTAACATTACATTTACATTTAGCAGACACTTTTATCCAAAGCAACTTACAAATGAGGACAATGGAAGCAAAATCAACAAAAGAGCAATGATATACAGGTGCTGGTCATATAATTAGAATATCATCAAAAAGTTGTTTTAATTCACTAATTCCATTTAAAAAGTGAAACTTGTATATTATACTTATTCATTACACACAGACTGATATATTTCAAATGTTTATTTCTTTTCATTTTGACGTTTATAACTGACAGCTAAAGAAAATCTCAAATTCAGACGCGGCAGAGAGGAGGGAGTATGAGAAACATTCAGATACACAGGCTGATTCAGTCTTCTGAATTGGGAGTAGCGAACATGCATTATAAACTTCTTTCAAATTAGAATCTGTTGGGGGATAAAATGTGCAAGATAACGTACTAATAAAAACATAAAACAAAAAACATCAAACAAAACAAATGTATCTTTTACTCTTCAGTACTGAAAGCAGAACTGATAAGGGAGCCCTTGATACTGTGACACAGCTCTTTCAAATTAACATTACCTTTTTTGCAGTGGCGGTAGTTTGTATGTCCATCTATAGTTGCCATCATCTAAGGTCTTTTGAGTACTGGTATCATCTGAAGTCCTCACAAGTCAATGCAAGTCCTGTGCCCTGCAGTTTCTAATAACCTTGGGATGGACATTTGCAGAAACAGGAAGGCAAAGGGAGAAAGATTAGCATAGCTGCTGTTCATATCATTTCAGGCAATGTGCACTTTTTACTATTTCATCAATGGAGTACATTGAGTACTATTTTTAATCTAGTAGGTTTAAACTGAAATAATTTTTCTAGATCCCTTAATAAACATATTATTTGTTGTCTGTTTTTGGGGAACAGACACAGTCTCTATAGAATGGACTGCATATGCCAGAGTAACATTTAATACATTTTAATAAAATTTAACTGGGAGGAACATAACTGTAATTTACACAACCATTCAAGAGATTGGGGTCTGTAAGATATTTTATGCCTTTATAAAAAAATCTCTTATGCTCACCACGGCTTATTGAATCAAATTACAGTAAAATAGTAACACTGTGACTATTACAATTCAAAACAACTCTTTTCTATGTGAATATTATGTTAAAATGTCATTTATTCCTTTGATCAAAGCTGAATTTTCAGCATCATTACTCCAGTCTTCAGTGACAAATCTTCAGAAATCATTCTAACCCTTACGAAAAATAACCATGGTTTTATTATAGTAAAACTGTAGTAACCCATGGTTTTTTGGCGTATTGACTACCATTTGTATAACCACAGATTTACTACAAATACCATGGATATACTATGGTTAATTTAGCAAAACCATGGTTAATTTGTGGTTACCATGGTTTAACTATAGAAACCATGGTTTTTTGGTTTTATTTGTAGTAAAACCATAGTTAATTTTCGTAAGGGAATATGATGATTTACTGCTCAAGAAACATTTCTGATTATGATCAATGTTAAAATACAGACGTGCTGAATTTTTTTTTTTTTTTGGATTCGTTGTTACATAGACTCCAAACATTTGAATGTTAGTGTTACATGCATCAAATTGTTCAAAATCATCTGTTTCAAATAGTGTTCCTGTAGCTCAACTGGTAGAGCACTGTGTTAGCAAGCAAGCGCAAGGTTGGGGGCTCGATTCCCCGGGAACACATAATATGCAAAAATTGATAGCCTGAATGCACTGTAAGTCGCTTTGGATAAAAGCGTCTGCTAAATGCATAAATAAATGCAGGTCTTTTGAACTTTGTATTCATCTGTGAATCCTGAAAAATCAGCATTTCAGCATTTCTGAGGGATCCATGTGACACTGAAGACTGGAGGAATGATGCTGAAAATACAGCTGCACATCACAGGAATAAATTAGTTTATAATGTATTCACATAGAAAACAGCTATTTTAAATTGTAATAATATTTCACAATATTACTCTTTTTACATATTTTAATCAAATAATTACTACAGAGGTGAGCAGAAGATAATTATTACAAATTGTATCAACTTCAAGCTTTTGAACACTAGTGTACTGTATATTTGAGGTTTGACTTACTGTACTAGTCTTGTGGTCAATAGCATCTTGGAGATGTTGTCTTACAGTAGGTTCACTCCAGGCCATCAGCACTGAAGAATCTAGGAACAAAACAAGCAATTTGACACAGAGCCAACAATATTTAGTCTGCAGTTCCAGGTTTATTAGATGGAAACAAGCTAGAGCAGGTGAGATGCAAAAAATAAATAAATAAAATAACAGATTAATTGCGATATATGTTGTGAAAAAAATGCATATTAGGTTACTTAACCTTTTCAGCGCTTCCTACATCTCTGTCAGCAGCTCCCTTCAGAAATATTGAAATCTTGGACACTCCCTTCTGTTGTAGAAGGATTATTTTGTCACTCTTGAAATCGCAGAACAGTTTTGTTTACCATAAAAGATCAAAACAACTTTAGTTTTCTGCCAATTTTCGCACTCCTTGATAACGTGACGTCATCGATAAACAGTAAAGTGTAAATGTTAAGGTTAAATAAATTAAGCAATTTCCAATCATCCATTGAAAGATTACCAACAAAACAGTCAAAAGCTATCATCTACAGATGAAGATTTGATTAAAAGCCCAAAATTTCATAAATAAGAGCACAATAGAGTTATCATACCTGACGATACGTCGTCTGAAAACGGTAGAAACGCTAACGGACTTTTTCGAAGACATTAAACCATTCCTATAAAGTAAATAAACAACAGAATCAACAAACAGAAAGAAACAAACAGAAAGAAAAGTAGTATTTGTGTGATTTTATGGACTTAACTCACCTGAAAACAGTGAAATCAGCGAGAAACGGGGTGTTTCCTCGTGACATTTGCAGTGTTGCGCTCCGTTTCCATGGCAACTCCGTCCGGTCCGCGCGCACGCCCATGAAAGCACGTCACGAATTAAAAGTCACACCGTTACATAAATAAACATATGAATAAACATATGCCCCTTATTTTTTTCTGTAAGAGGGGGCGCGGCCATTTGTAAATTTAATGTGTCTGGCTTTCGTTGTCATTCCAGCTATATTAGCTGTACAAACAGCTTGTTTTGCTGTTTACTGTTGCAAACTGCTGTATCTTACCATGTTATTTTTAATTTATTGTCTTAATTATGAACGTACTGGTTTGCATTGCAAACAGTTTTACCGTTTACTGCACTTTGTTCTTCTTGTTATTTCTCTATAACCATGACCATAAGTCTCACACATTCACATACAATTGCTTGGTGGATAGAATTAGATCACTACATAATTCAAAATGGCATGTGTGTGTGTGTTGGTTTTTGTGGTTTACAAGGACTTTTGACCTGAATACGCACCAGCATTACAGGGACATTTGGGTTTATGAGGACAGGGCCCATGTCCTTATAATTCCGACAGTGTAGATGCGTTTCTCTATGTCCCAGAAGCTCCCTCTCAAAGTTTCGCGCCATGTCCTAATATACCACAAAAATCTGAAATTTTACTATACACTGTGTATCCTCTGAGCTCGGGAGTGCGCCCCTGCAGCCCGGCCCCGGTACTGCATCCGCGTCATCGAAAATTTGCATATTTTACACTTGTGTAAGTTTGGAGGCCGCTGATTGGCTAGATCGGCATCGGAAGGCGGGAAAACAAAATGGCGGCGGTGGGCGGGGCTACATTCTGCCGCTAATAGCGCCGTACAAGTAAGTTAATGCAGTTTGGTAATTATTTAAACATTTTTTGTAATAATTTATCGATTGTATTTAATTATATAAATGCATACTGATCGTGCAATTAAACATGTTCCTTAAATATCATCATATAAAGTATGAATGTGACATCAAAGCTGTAATTACTCGGTTTAATATCTGTAAATTAATGTAACACTATTAATGTAACGTTTCATAGATGGTTATTTAAATATATAATTATTATTATTATTATTATTATTATTATAATTATAAATCCCGTGTACACGTGCTTTAATCAGCGAGGCAAGTGTGACTGTTTGTAACTTCCTGTTTGGACCGGACACAATCTGTGCACCTGAAGCGAAGACATCTGTGGTGTGAAGCTGTTGGAAACAACTATTAAATGAAAGGTTAGTAATACTGCTGTTAAACCGTTTCTCTGAGAGCTTGTGGCTCAGTTTGGCTTGTTCGTGAGTGTCTTCAGTGCTCTTTAGAAAGCAGCTAGCGCGTGATGCTAATGGCACTAGCGTGATTACTGTAAGTCTCATCTATAAAGAGTAACATCAGACGAGACTCAGCAGTGCTTGTCAGTTTACATTCTTTTCGTTCACAGTATAACTGTAAAAGTAATAGAACAGTCTAGCCATCATAATAATCTGTTGTCATGGCTACAGTCTGAAGGGGAGGGGCAGTTCTGTTTACTATTATTACTGTTCAGCTTGGTTTAATTAATAAACTCAGAGATGTGCTCTTTTCACTCCCCAATATGTACTGTATATAATAGTTAAAGTCACCTTTATTTGTAGTGTGCTTTGTAGAATGCATATTGTGTCAAAGCACTTTTACAAAGATAACCAGTCAAAATAGTATATTCAGCATATGCTCAGATTACATCATATTCCACATATATTCTGTCCAACAGTTCTTATTGTTATTAAAGCAGACACAGAGGATGGCTGAAGGTGTGAGGCGAAGGAGAAAGCTGAAGCCCGTGGAGGAGGCCATACAGTTTTCACTTGAACAGAAAGACAAGAATGGACTCGAGGGCAGGTTCATCAGTCATCTTAAAGGTGAGGTAAATTAATTGATTGAGCCAAGTTAAAGGTATAGTTCACCCAAAAGTGAAGATTTTGTCATCATATAGTCACCATTAGGTTGTCTCAGTCCTGTATATCTTTTGTTGGGCAAAATAAGACATTACTAACCATTTGATGGTTTGTAAATGATGACAGAATTTTCTTTCTATGCATTTAAAGTGACTCGTGTACTAAATCTGTCTCCGGTTGATGACGTGTGGTTCTCGTGATGGTTTCACCTCTCTGTTGTTGTTTAGGGAGGGGTGTGTTCAGCTGTACTGACTTTGAGAAAGGAGATTTCCTGCTGGAATACAGAGGAGACCTCATCAGCAAAGAAGAATGTGAGCGGAGGCAAAGAATATATCACATTGTAATTAAAGTTTTCATGTTTGAATTTCGCTACAATGGAAAACTCCTCTGGTATGTACACGTGTTTGATCTACATGTTAACTGGTAATTAATTTACATGATTCAAAATGTGTCAGTGGAAATGTCAATGATTAGAGGTCATATTTTGCTATAATTATCAGTCATGTGTTTTCAAAGCTTGGTGATGAGTGTTAAATGATTGGTGATCACAGAATATGACATCTGCTGGTCCTAAGGTTTCAGTGCTGATATTGTCTGTCTCTTGTTTAGTGTCGATGCAGCCCGAGATGACGGTTCTCTTGGGCGGCTTGTAAACGATGACCATATTAACCCAAACAGCAGGATGAAGACGATTCGTGTGGATGGAAAACCTCACTTATGTTTATTTGCCACAAGGAGCATCTGTCCTGGTGAAGAGATCACATATGATTATGGTGATTCTGAGTGGCCATGGAGATGCACGGTACTGACACCTCTATACTGTCCATTCTGACTTATTGGATTATAGTAAAGTAAAGGTATTAAACATCAGTTGTTACCTAAGTTAATGTTAGTAACTTTTTATTTTTTACATTACATGCATGTACATTCCAGTATGTCAGGATGTGTGTATGTTTACACCTGTTTCATGAGGACCATCATAAGAACATAGTCTTAACATGGTCTTGATGTCACATTGTGTGTGTTTACACCTGTGTTACGAGGACCCTGTTTTATGAGGACCATCATAAGAACATAGTCTTGTGGTTGTGTGTGTGTGTTTACACCTGTGTTACGAGGACCCTGTTTTATGAGGACTGTCATAAGAACATAGTCTTGTGGTTGTGTGTGTGTGTTTACACCTGTGTTACGAAGACCCTGTTTTATGAGGACCATCATAAGAACATAGTCTTGTGGTTGTGTGTGTGTGTTTACACCTGTGTTACGAGGACCCTGTTTTATGAGGACCATCATAAGAACATAGTCTTGACATAGTCTTGATGTCACATTGTGTGTGTGTGTTTACACCTGTGTTACGAGGACCCTGTTTTATGAGGACTGTCATAAGAACATAGTCTTGTGGTTGTGTGTGTGTGTTTACACCTGTGTTACGAGGACCCTGTTTTATGAGGACTGTCATAAGAACATAGTCTTGTGGTTGTGTGTGTGTGTTTACACCTGTGTTACGAAGACCCTGTTTTATGAGGACCGTCATAAGAACATAGTCTTGTGTGTGTGTTTACACCTGTGTTACGAGGACCCTGTTTTATGAGGACCGTCATAAGAACATAGTCTTGATGTCACATTGTGTGTGTGTTTACACCTGTTACGAGGACCCTGTTTTATGAGGACCATCATAAGAACATAGTCTTAACATGGTCTTGATGTCACATTGTGTGTGTGTTTACACCTGTGTTACGAGGACCCTGTTTTATGAGGACCATCATAAGAACATGGTCTTGACTTTACTGAAGAGTCCCAGTCAAGTCAAGACTTTTTTCTAAGAGAGAATGTAATCTGTTCCATTCTTTTAAGGACAAACACAATTATTTCAAGAACTTCTTGAATACCTTTATAGCTGCTGTGCCTTGTTCAGAGTTCTTTAGGTTCTTTAGACACTGATTCTACTCAGTTATCATTTAAAAATATGTGGTGATTAAATAAAACTGACTTTTTACCAACTCCTATTGCAAGATACTTAATCTAAATATAACAATTAGACATTTTCAATATCATATGGCCACAATGGGATGTGAATGATCCATTTTTAGCCTAATATTTCACATTCACGCAGCCCAATGTCATGGTGATAACTAGGGTCTTCAAATACCAGGCTTTTGTCAAACAAATGACACACAGAGATTCTTCGGTCAAACATCAAGACCATGTTCTTATGATGGTCCTCATAAAACGGGGTCTAAACACACACACAATGTGACATCAAGACTATGTCAAGACTATGTTCTTATGACGGTCCTCATAAAACAGGGTCCTTGTAACACGGGTGTAAACACACACACACACCACCTGAAATACTGGAATATATATATATATGCATGTAAGGTAATACATGCAAAATCATGAACAGTAACTTGGGTAACACTTGAAAATTGAAATATTGATATGAAATATTGTAATCTTACTTTTAAATCACATTGATAAAATATAAGCAAGATTATAAAATTTGTTTTATATCAGTATTTTATGTGCTCATTTATTGTCACAGATGACTAATTTGATGTTCTTTTCTAGACTCTTACTGTGGTTGAACCGTCCACTCTTGAAGTCAACACTCTGTCCCAGTCAGAAGACACAGACGTAGAGAAGGTACTTTTTTTAAAATCATTTTTAATTTTATATCTGTTTTAAATTAGAATTTCATCCACACATTTATTGTTTCAATCAATGTCACAGATGACTAATTTGATGTTCTTTTCTAGACTCTTACTGTGGTTGAACCGTCCACTCTTGAAGTCAACACTCTGTCCCAGTCAGAAGACACAGACGTAGAGAAGGTACTGCAATTGATTGAGTGATTTTATTTTATTGTTATTTTATCGTTTTAATTTATTATTTTATTATATTTTTTGATTTATTTACAGTTGTGTTCAAAATTATTCAACCCCCTTGACTTGCAAGACAATTTGCTGTGGAGGATAACATTTTATGAAATCAATTTAACGAAGGCATCAGTAAAGTATTAGAGAAAGTTTGTTAATACACTTTTGAGTGATTCTGAGAATGGAACACTGATGAATCATGATAAAATTCGAATTGGCTCTAAACATTTATGTTCAAAATTATTCAACCCCCTTTGTGCAGAATCTTTTATTCTTTAAAATCACCAATAAACACTGTCTGTAAGTGTTTAGAAGCTTCTGTCACCTCTCTACTACAGTTTTGGCCCATTCCACACCTGAAACGCTTCCAGATCACTGATAATCTTTGGTTTTCACATTGCAACTGCTTTCTTCAAATTCAACCAGATATTCACAATGAGAATTAAGCCTGGAGACTGAACAGATCACTCAAGTATATTCTTTGACTGATCCCTGAACCAAGAATTAGTAGATTTGGATGTGTACTTTGGGATGACTGTCCTGCAGGGAAGTCCATTGATCATCAGCTTCAGTCTTTGCACCAAAGGCATCACAATTCTTGTCAAAATGGCCTGACACTTTAAAGAATCCATGATCTCCTTCATACAGTCGTGATTTCCACTTCCTTCTGCAGTAAAGAAACTCCATAACAGGACTGATCCACCTCCAAGTTTGAGGATGGAGATGGTGTTCTTCTGCTTATGAGTTTTGCCTGTTTTGCAGCAGACATACCACTGATTCACGGGTCCAAAAAGTTCCAGTTTGGTCACATCACTCCATAAAACATTCCTCATGAGCTCCACAAGTCTACACAAATGAACTTTAGTTAGTTCAAGTCTGCCTTTTGTTCTTCTTGATCAAGAGTGGTATTCATCAAGATGTCTCAACATAAAGGCAATACTTGTCTAGTGTTCTTCTACACACTGCTTTGAAATGGGTTTCCTCCTTTCATCGGGTCATCTTGCAAGTCTTTGGCTTAACATTGCAGACTTTTCTCAGTTGCTCTGATTAAACATTTTATGATATTGTGCTTTTTCTTCCACAACCTCAAATGTTTTCTGGTAAAACACACTTTAAGCTAAGAAATAAGGCTGAGAGCTGTGTCTCTAGGAACTTTCAATGTCTTGGAAATCTTCATATAGACCTTAGCCTTTCTAAAGTAATACAATATTTATTCTCTTTTGCTTTTGTGAGATCTCTTTTGATATTTTTGCTACTCAACTTCAACACATGCATGGGCTAACTGTATGTGTAACGGCTCAAGCTAATTCTGTTTTTAATAGAGTTTCTAAAAGCTTAATTGTGTTTTGAGACTGTTACATTCCCCACCATGCAAATAAGTGATTTAAAAACAGCAATGTTAAATAGGGGTTGAATAACTATGACATAGCAGTATTATTAAAAAAATCTTATAACTCAAATGTATTACATTATATATTGACAATATCACTTTTAATATTCCAGTGAACTGTTATAGATGCAAGTTTTATTATATCCTGGATCTTCAGAAAAGCTTGTATTTGTAAAGTACTGCAGTCTCTAGGTGGTTGAATAATTTTGAACACAACTGTATTTATTTATTTTGCTTTGGTAACTCATTTGTAACATAATTATTTTATTTTAATTTAATTTCTGATTTCATGTTTTCAGCTGAAAGTTGTCAGTGATCAGTCAGAGTTGGACTTCAGTATCTGTGCAGCCTCTGAAGGACTGGAAAAGGTAATTCATTATCAATTTGTACAGTCCCTGAATCCTTTGTCTGCAGTAGAATGTTTATTTATTTTTTATTTCTGTTTCCTTAATTTCAGGTGACTCTGAAGAAGGACCAGTTACTATTGGATGATCAGGACTGTGTTGAGAAGGTAATTAAATGTGCATTGCATATTTTATGAAATGTTAGATTGATGTTGCAAGAAATCATCTCTACATAAGTCTTGCTTTTTTTCATTGTTTTCAGATGTCACCTGTCAAAGAGCATGTGTGGAATGAGGAGCAGAGCTTTTGTGCCCCAGTTGAAGGAGTTAAGGAGGTATTCACATGTTTCGGATGAACTGTTATTTCAGTGCAACAGTGATTGCTCTGAAGTCCATGTCTGCATGAACTGTACACTTTGCTGTTACTAAATGCATGCATTTAGTGACCTGTTTTCACTTTCAGTAATATTAGTCGATGTCTGAATCTGGGGTGTCCAGACTCGGTCCTGGAGGGTCAGTGTCCTGCAGAGTTTACACCGGCCCTCCAGGACCGCTCTAAATGTAGATTTGTAGTAATATATTGACCAGTACCTTTTAAGGTCTGTAACGTAAATGTTTTTAATGATTGTAAGTGATCTTATTAACTAAATGACCACAACTTCCCTGTCATTAAAAATACATTAAATTATTATTGAAAGACAATGCAGCTCGTAATGTAGTATCACATGTATGTTTTAGAATCTTTCTTTGTTGCTTTAATTTAACACTCACTGATGTTTTTTTCTTCACAGGTCTGCAGACATGTTGTGGTCACTTCAGCAATATCAAGCATGGATAAATGTGCTGAATGTGTGGGACCTGTTGCAGCTCTCAAGTGGATTGGCCTGAGATGTAAATGTTAGTATGGTCATTTGTACTCTATACATCATGACATTTCTATTTTTATCATTTTAGTATCACTACTCAACGTTATGAAGTCAGTTCAAAATGGTATAACTGTTGAGTTTGGCAGTAGGAGAGAAGGAGATTTCAGACCATTGCTAATGCACAGATATGTAATACCATTAATAATAATAGGAGTTTTATATTGTTTTCACCTTACTCTACGTTTAGGCATAGAATCTCGTGTTAGCGGTTGAACGTGTCCTGACATGTGACATTTCTTTTATAGTGTGCTCCAGTTTTTGGCATAAGTCCTGCTATCTGAAGTTTCATGAATGGGATGGAAGACGGTCATCGTGTGTAAGAAAATATTTGATTTTATACATTTGTTCTATATTTTTGAGTTATCGGTGCTGTAAATTAATCATAAATATTTTGACAATAGGAAGTAAGTTCAGAGGAAGATGAGCTGTCAGATGAGGATTACATACCTCAGTCAGAGTCAGACCATCAGTCAGACAGTTCAGATGAGTTGACAACAAGACCAGCACGTTACGACCAAGCTAAACTCTTAGATATACAGGAAGCTGCGTCATCTAAGTTTAGTGAACATCTGAGATCAGATGTAACTACCCTGAATGTGTCTAAGGGCAAAGGAAAAGGAGTCCTGAAGGTCATGGAAGCAGCAAGTGTGTATGATGAGTCTGATTTAATGTGTCATGAGGAGCAGTTTACTGATTTTGAGACAGACAGTGAATCAGACTTTCCCAGAAAGCAAGACTCAGTGGTATGCAGGTCAACAGATGTGCTTATGTCATCACCTCAATCACACAATAGTAAGCTTTTGAATTCAAAAAGCACAGTAACATTGAGAGAAGAGAGGGAACGCAGCATGGCTGGAGGTGATCATTGTGTGCAGTCACCAAAAATCTCCTGTTCAGCAAATAGGAAGAATTATTGTTACATCTGTGGGAAACCTCAGTCCAAGTTAGCGCGCCATTTGAAAACTCATATGGCTGAAGTTGAAGTTGTTCAGGCTTTGTCACTCCCAGTTCACTCAAAAGAACGTAAAGCAATGCTGCAAAAGCTCAGGAACAAGGGCAACTTTCAGCATAACACTGACGTTTTACAGTCTGGAGAGGGGGCTCTTAAAATAAAACGAGCACCAAAAAGAAAGTGTGATTCAAAGCAGTTTTTGCATTGCATGTACTGCAAAGGGTTGTTTGTACGGAGAGATCTGTGGCGTCATTTAAAAAGATGTCCCTCAAAACCAGCAGCTGACAGTGAAGAGCAAGGGAGGAGGAGAGTCTTGGGCCTGGCATCTATGGCAGAGTCTTCATTCAGTCAGCACATATCACAAGGAGTTTGGAAACTCTTAGGTGTGATGAAGCAGGATGACATTTCCGCTGTGGTCAAAAATGACCTGAGTATTCTTCAGCTTGCACAGTCGTTTTTTAACAAACATGGTCATGACCCTACCAAATTTGAGTATATTCGACAAAAACTCCGTGAAGTTGGAAGATTGTTGCTGACTTTGCGTAGACAGTTTTCTGTGTACAGTCTTGAAGAAGCTCTGAAACCTGCCAATTTTCATAGACTTATTCGAGCGGTTCAAATGGTGTCTGGCTATGATGATGAGAGCCACTGCTACCAAAGCCCAAGCCTTGCCCTGAAACTGGGGCATTCGTTGAATAAGATTTGTGAAATCATTCAGTGCCGAGCACTGATGTCTGAAGACAAGGAATTGATCTCATCAACAGAGACCTTCAAAAAGCTCTACTCCTCAAAGTGGTCTGAGATGATCTCACACACTGCTTTGGTGACACTGAATGAGGCCAAATTTAACAAGCCATCAACACTTCCCTTCACCCAGGATGTCCAGTCTCTTCATCAGCTCCTTGAGAAGACTGCAGATACTGCTTTTCATAAACTACAAGAGACTGCATCTCCTCAAAGCTATGCAGAACTGGCCAAAGCAACCCTCACCAGAATCATTGTTTTCAACCGCAGACGTGCAGGAGAGGTCTCTAAAATGCCGCTGAAGGCTTTCAATGAAAGGGACGGCACTTCTCTCCATGAAGATGTAGCGATGGGCCTGAGCAAGTTTGAGCAGAAACTCTGCAGCCATTTCAGTCGAGTTGAGATCAGGGGGAAGAGGGGAAGAAAGGTTGCGGTTCTTCTCTCTCCTGATATGGTCGATGCCCTGATGCTACTGGTCAGCAGGAGAGGTACATGTGGAGTGCTAGACACTAATACTTTCTTGTTTGCTCGGCCAAACTGCCAGAGTTACTACAGAGGCCAGGACTCTCTGAGGGTATATGCAAGGGAATGTGGAGCTCAAAATCCAGAATTTCTCAGATCCACTCATCTTCGCAAGCACGTGGCTACGCTCTCTCAAATCCTAAACCTGAAAAACAACGAGTTAGATCAGGTTGCTGATTTCTTAGGGCATGACATCCGTGTCCACCGTGACTATTACAGACTGCCAGAAGCCACTACTCAGCTTGCTAAAATATCAAAGCTACTGTTAGCCATGGAAAAGGGCTGCCTTCCTAATCTTCAAGGCAAATCCCTTGATGACATTGAGATTGAAGGTACGTCCATCCTAGCATGTTTAGCACAGCGGGTCTTTTAAACTCACAGGGAGGTTTAAGAAAAGTAATCTCTGAAGTATGTCTTGTGTTCGTTGTCATTAGGAATGGTTTATAAATGGTGTGTGATTGTGTTATTTCACTTCTGAATGCAGATGTTTTTCATGTTCTGAGTTTTATTTTTCATTGAAGATGAGATCATCATGACGGATTCTGATGACAGTGATCCTGAAGAAAGTGAATCTGATGATGAGGCTCTTGCTGGAGCTGCGGGAAACTCCAGTAATGCTGGTATGTGTCAGCTAAGTTTTTTTTATTTTTAAATCATCAAAGTCAAAAATTATATTGGGTAACACTTTATTTTAGGGTCTCTAAACTACAGTGGTTTGAAAGTGTTGGCCCCCTTCCTGATTTCTTATTTTTTTGCATGTTTGTCACACTAATGTTTCAGATTATCAAACAAATTTAAATATTAGTCAAAGGTAACAAATTTAAAAGTAAACACATGCAGTTTTTAAATGAAGGTTTTTATTATTAAGGGAAAACAAGATCCAAAACTACATTGCCCTTTGTTCAGAAGTGCCCCCCCCCCCACCTTTGTTCAGTTTCTCCAGCCACACCTCTTCACAGTTAAGAAATCTCTTAAATAGGACCTGTCTGATAAAAAGTCAAGTAGACCAAAAGATCCTCAAAAAACTAGACATCATGTCGACATTCAAAAATATGCAGACACAAATGATAAAGAAAGTAATTGAGATCTATCAATCTGGAAAAGGTTATACAGTTTTGGGACTCCAATGAACCACAGTGAGAGCCATTTTTCACAAACTAAAAAAAGTAAAAAGTTTATTTGATTAGTGTTTTTTTACGATACAAATCATTGCAAAGCAACTTCACATAAAATTAAGTTTCTACACTATTTAGTAGTAGCTTATAAGTGGTGACTGTCAGTTTATGTGCATATGACAGGAATCAGACATAATCAACCAGACGATGAAAACTATTAACAGCAATTATAATGTGATTGCATAGTAAGCAGCAATATTTGTTAGTTCTGTATGTTGTTTCAGTGTTAACATCATCTGAGTTCCTCTGAGGGGTTGGCATCATCTCTTAGGTGTTCTGGATCCAGACTGGAGCTTGTGTAAATCCTAGTTTCCACAGGATGTCAATCCCAGCAGAAACAGAGAAACAAATTGAGGCATCATTAGCATAGCTGCTGTTCCAACCAAGTACAATTAATTAGTTTAACCCAAGCTAAATTTGATCAGATACAACTGCAGTCACAAATTATGAGATGCATTATTGCTCATTGAAAAATATGTTTTTAATCTAGATTTAAACAGAGAGAGTGTGTCTGAACCCCGAACATTATCAGGAAGGCTATTCCAGAGTTTGGGAGCCAAATGTGAGAAAGCTCTACCTCCTTTAGTGGACTTTGCTATCCTAGGAACGACCAAAAGTCCAGTGTTTTGTGACCTTCGGGTGTGTGATGGGTTGTAGCGTGGTAGAAGACTAGTTAGGTACACAGGAGCTAAACCATTTAGGGCCTTATAGGTAAGTAATGATAATTTGTAACTGATACGGAACTTAATAGGTAGCGAGTGCAGAAACTGTAAAATTGGGGTAATATGATCATATTTTCTTGACCTCGTAAGGACTCTAGCTGCTGTATATGGTGGTGGTAGTGTCATGGTCTGCTTCTGGACCTGGAAAACTTACTGTGATAAATGGAGAAATCTGCTGTTTACCAAAAAATCCTGAAGGAGAATATCTGGCCATCTGTTGTGACCTCAAGCTCAAGCAAACTTGGGTTCTGCAGCAGGATAATGATCCAAAACACACCAGCAAGTCCACCTCTGAATGGCTGAAGAAAAACAAAATGTAAGAGTGGCCTGGTCAAAGTCCTGACCTGAATCCTATTGAGATGCTGTGGCGTGACTTTAAAAAGTTGTCCATGCTTGAAAACCCTCCAATGTGGCTGAATTACAATTCTGCTTAGATGAGTGGACCAAAATTCATCCACAGCGCTGTAACAGACTTTACATTTAATTGGAAGTTATCGCAAACACTTGATTGCAGTTGTTGCTGCTAAGGGTAGCCAAACCGATTATTAGGTGTAGGGGCAAACATTTTTCACACAGGGTAATGTAGTTTTGGTTTTTGTTTTCCCTTAATAATAAAAACCTTCATTTAAAAACTGCATGTTGTGTTCATTGGTTTTCTTTGACTTATATTTACATTTGTTCGATGATCCGAAACATTGAAGTGTGATAAACATGCAAAAAAATAAGGAACCAACACTTTTTCACACCGCTGTAGTTTCTTATTAGTGTGCGTAGTAGTAGTAGTAGTAGTAGTAGTGGTGGTGGTAGTAGTAGTAAGCACTTATTAATAGCTTATTTTACATGACCTTATTCTACATCCCTAATCCTACCCAATACCTTAATGTAACAACTATCTTATTTACTTTTAATAAGCAGAAAATTAGGAATTTGAGGGAAAAGTTGTAGTTAATAGTGTTCCCTATTATAAAGTGTTACCTTGTATTATATTAGTCCAGCATTTATAACAGGATATTACTAAAATATATATATATTATTTATTTTTTATTTATTTATTTTTTTTAATGACTCATTGTCTGCAGGTGTTCAGAAGATGCCCATTGAGAGCACCACTGAACTTCCTGAAGGTACCAGAGGTTTAAATTGCAATGGCACCATCAATGTTGCAAAGCACATGAGCTCTCGTAGAGTTAGAACTCACTAAAGTGTGTATTCTTCTGTACAGAGAGTGAGAGTGAGGCAGAAACTGAAAACCCACGGAGAGGGCAGAAGGTGTCCTGGTCAAACGCTGAAGTTACAGCTGTAATGAAACATTTTAAGGGCCACA
The DNA here is from genome assembly GCF_023724105.1 of Carassius gibelio. Lineage (NCBI taxonomy): Eukaryota > Metazoa > Chordata > Actinopteri > Cypriniformes > Cyprinidae > Carassius > Carassius gibelio. The sequence goes on from NC_068388.1 coordinate 16,204,151, forward strand.
TAGCTAAAGGTAAACTGGCCACACTGACTGAATGCCAGCAGTGTAAATCTGCTGAGGATCCTGTTTTGGTGAGACGCAGTGCACAGAACATAAGGGATTTTGTAAGAAATCGAGGAATTAGCTTAAAAAGGAAAACCCAAAGCAAGTGATGTTACAGTACATTTTGTGTGTTCTTGATGCCATTCAATTAACATTAGCACTTTGGCTGTTGTTTTTATTTCCCATAGTGCAATACTGTTATGGCAGCAGTTCATACGAATATCTCCTTGTAGAAATCGAGGTTGACTGTTAGTTTGTCAAAAATTACAAAATTGTGTCAATTTCTCATTGATTTTTGGATGACCTGTCCCTTAAAGAGAATTTAACTTCCAGAATGAAAACTGTCATCATGTACTAACCCTCCACTTGATCCAGACCTGCATCAGTTTCTTTCTTCTGTTGAACACAAAACAAGATCTGTAAGTATCTGAACAGTTAATGGGCATCATTGACTTCCATAGTATTTTTTTTTTTTTTCTTCGTACTATAGAAGTTAACGGTGCCCATCAACTGTTCATAAACTAACAGATCTTCTTTTGTGTTCAACAGAAGAAAGAAACTGATGCAGGTCTGGATCAAGTGGAGGGTGAGTACATGATGACAGTTTTCATTCTGGAAGAAAACCATTCCTTTACAGATAAATCGGTTTCTCTACACATCTGCAGCATGTATTGTGTGCTCAGAGAGTTAATCTCATGCACACTGTGTGTTTAGTGAGGTACTTACAACATGAGGATTGCCTTTTGATTTGATTTATAGTTTTTTTTTTTTTTTTTTTTTTTAGTTGGTGAATTACACTTAATTATTTGATGTTTGTTTTGTGTGGCATTCCTTTTTTTTTTTTTAAGATTACCCGTTTAATTAAATGGCGAATTTGACAACATGTTTATTTTTATTTCACAAATTTAAGTCATTATTAAAGTACTTCTAAAACACATTGGTGTCTGTAATGTTGTGTATTGTGTTAAAGATCCTGTACTCTTTAACCACCTCAGTCTTCGTAATGCAGCATAGGGACATGTCTGTGTGTTGTGTATGGGGTCACGTACCTGTAAAACACATTGGTCCCTGTAATACAGAGAATGGACATGTTTTGTGTATTGTAAAACGAGTGTCCTCATAAATCAATCGGACCCTATAAGTCCCAATTATGTAATGGGCGGGAACATTATAGGAGGGGCGTGACAGTCCTTGTGTACCACCAAAATATCATATTGTCATATTATCAATTATATTGTGTGTAAAGAAAATCCAAAGTGATATTTGTGTTCTGCAGAGTAAAACAAATTTTTTGATAGTTTTATCATCTCTGTAGGACACCGGGAAAGGGGTGTCCCCTTAAACCACCATCCAACTGGTTTGGCCATCAGAGTACTGCTAAACCACAAAAACCAGTATGTGTGTGTGTGTGTGTGTGTATAAGGTGCATCTTGAAGAAATGTGAATATCATGAAAAAAGTTAATTTTTTTTAACTTTTTTTATTAAAAAGTGAAATTGTCATATATTCTAAAGATTCATAATTTAATATTATTATTATTATTTTGATGATTAGAGCTTAATTGAATGAATGTAATTATTGCATTTAAAAGTATAAAAAAAAGAGTTAAATAATATTTAATTATTTAAAATGATTTTTAAAGAAACTTTGTCCTGCGGTGTGACAGTACAGTTGTCACAATGGAGGACTTTTTTCTTTTTTTTTTATCACACCAAAGGACGTTTCAGCCTTTTCTGTCAAATAATGACCTTCCTAATCCAAGCTACCCTGTCATTAGTGGCAAGCAAGACACATTTGCAATTTTCTAGGATTATGTAGCTTAACATGCACTTTTTAATAAAAAATATATATAATTTAGGGGTGTCATATTAATGCACAACAAAGCATAAAAAATTTGTAGTGGTTCCGAAAAAGTTCAAAGAACATGGTGTCACACCAGAAGACATGGTACAAAAATGTAAAAAAATAGAATAACATTGCAGCTTCATCACAGGTCCGTGTAGGTCAAATAAATGTGTGTATGTATTTATATTACGTGTCCTGAAATATTATGGGCGTCCAGTTCTCAAAATAGTTTTAGAACCACTGACTGATAAAGTAAGGTGATCTGCCAGGATGTGTCTTCAGAAAATGGCACATCTGGTCACCTGGTATAGGCCATATCTGGCCCACATACAACAAGCCAGAACTCAACCTAAAACCGGTTTGTCACACACGGGCCGGATCTGGCCCACACACAGCAAGCCACGACTCAAATTAAAACCGGTTTGTCACACACGGGCCGGATCTGGCCCACACACAGCAAGCCACGACTCAAATTAAAGCCGGTGTGTCACACACGGGCCGGATCTGGCCCACACACAGCAAGCCACGACTTAAATTAAAGCCGGTTTGTCACACACGGGCCAGATCTGGCCCACACACAGCAAGCCACGACTCAAATTAAAGCTGGTTTGTCACACACGGGCCAAATCTGGCCCAAACACATCAAGCCGGTTTTAGTTTGAGTTGCGGCATGCTGTTTATGGGCCAGATCTGGCCCGTGTGCAACAAACCGGCTTTAATTTGAGTCATGGCTTGCTGTGTGTGGGCCAGATTTGGCCCGTGTGTGACAAACCAGCTTTAATTTGAACATCTCTTTTAAACAGAGATGGCCCATATAACCTCTGCCGCTGCCAGAACTGAGCCAGATGTGCCATAGTTGGCCCAGATGAGGCCCGGATATGTATGCTATCTGGGAAGTTAAGTTTTTACATTTTTGAAATGATTTTACCGAAATATTTTGTATTACAGTTAATATTTATATTTGTTAGAGTAGCCCTTGTGTTAAACACTGATACTAGAAGCAAATTTTACCTCAAAAACACTGGCATGAAGCACTGACAGGCTTCGTCAGCCATCGGTTCTAGCCCTGTTAAATTAATTTTGCTCTGGTTTTTAATTTAATTAAGATACAGTCTTCCTTTATTTCCTTGTTAATGTTAATGGAATTGTTAACTACAGTAAGATATATATGTGTAATAAGGAGACGAGCTTCGAGTCAGAAGCGTGAATTTTAACGTTCATTTCAATTAAGCGCGCGCTCGTTGTTCAAATAAACGGCGCCGATTCAAATAAAAGTGAACCGGGTGGAAGACGGAGGTGAATGATTATGTGAAAGTGTGTCGCAGTTTCACACATAGGCCTACTCATTTTGCGGTGAGTATTTTTCCCAGGCCTATGTTAACAGGTGTAGAAGTTCTTAACTTTTGCCCGCAAGATACTTTTCGTGCCGTTTTTAACTCCAACCCAGACCAAACGAGGATCTTGATTAGCTTGTTCAGGTGTGTTTCATCAGGGTTGGAGCTAAACTCAGCAGGAAAGTGGACACTGCTACAGTTCAAAACTTCTGGCCGGTCTGTAGCTATTAAAACTGTGCAAAGACACAGTTGCAGTGCAGTGTTCGTTTATGTTTACTGTGACGCATGCGCTGGATTAAAGTGATGATAGCACAATGTTACATTTTAGTATTCAAATGTTCTAAAGCCAAAAATGTTTAATGTTAGGTGTGTTTAATGCATAGTTGGTTTACGAAGTGTTATTTATGCTTGTTTTTTTGTTTTTTTTTATCCCCAGATAACCATGGTTGATAAATGGTCAGTAGATGACACATGCCACTGGCTTGAAACTATAAACCTCATTGATGCAAAAGAAAGTTTCAGAGGTAACGTTACAGATGAAAATTTATAAATGTTAATTTTATGATGTTGTGAAGTTACAACTCACAAAGTTTCTAACTCACCTGCAAGTGCAACATAACCACCAAGCAGATTTTAGTTTTACCTGTGACATTGAGGGATGTTTTAGAATATATAAAACTGTTGCAAGTTACAGAAACCATATCTATCGAAAGCACAGACAAGTTTTGCATCATCCCCTATTTGAAAAGGCTACTTTATTTGAAGACAACAATGAAAGTGAGGAGGAGGTTCCTGAAGATGATCTGCTAGAGAACAACCGAAATTCTTTGCTTGGAATTGATTTAGAAACTGTGTTATTGGGACTGAGACAGCATGTACTGTTTAGTATTTAAGATGCTGCATGAAATCAGTGTTAATTTCGTTGACTAAATATTTTCGTCATTATTTTCGTCACGAATATATTTTTGCGGAGGAAAACGAAACGAAAACTAAAATAGAAGGCACTGATGGAGACTAAAACTATGACTAAATTGATTGACATTATCGTCAACGAATAAAGGACGAGACGAAAATAGACTGTGACGAAAATCAAATCAGCAGACGGGAGAGATGCGAGGAATGAGCAAAAGAACCGGCAAAACAGAACAGACTGCATGAGAGAAGAGAACCAATCAGAGCCTGATTTATTGAGACGTGAAGCGAAGGTTTTCAGTTTTTAAATGAGCTCCCGGGAAGTCGGCATTCGAAGAGGTGATGTCTAAAAGAGCGACAAAATGTCCACAGCTCACTTCACGTTTGACGACGAACAAAACAAAACGAAGTGTAAAGCACGCGGAGCGCTCATTCGTGGCAAGAACACAACCAATTTGAAAAGACATTTACAGACGAGCCACCCGGACATTTTCTCAAATGTATTTCACAACGATGTTCTTTTGTTTATTGAGCTAAGCAAAATTGGAAGACTGCAGTGCGTAGATGTTGTAGCATTAAATATTACGAACTGAAAAGTACTGTAAAATAGCCCCTTCTTCAAATTAGATGAGAGCACAATACTAATACGTAATATCATGATAAATACATTTGATTAATACTAATGTTTAGTATATTTTATAATGTTCTACTTGTTGACAATATCACAAATATTTCTATATTAGTCATGTGAAACATGAATGTTCACATCCTATCATTATACATACAAATCTAGCAATATTGTAGTATTTAAAACATACAATATTGCTAGACAAATCAATACCTTATAAAATCTTGTTACTTTTTTTATCAACCTAGTTGCCAACTTATTAAATATTAACTTTAAATGTATGCACTTATTATACAGCTCAGCTGTAAGCTTTAAGGTCCTGGACCTAACTTATTTTTCTTTTATTGATGGTCAATTGGCAGCTAGTTATTGTTTACATTATCATGACAGTGTTTGTTGCTGCATAAAAGCTTTTGAATCGAAATAAAGACACAGTTGTGTTGAAATAAAGTTGAATTTGTGTTTTATATATTTTGGTTAAGTTTGTTTCCTATACCAGCTGTAAAAAATTGTCTAGTAAATCTGTTATTGATTTTAGTCTTATTTTAGTCGACTAAAATACCAAGCAATTTTAGTCGACTAAAATACCAAGCAATTTTAGTAGACTAAAATAAGACTAAAATTAAAACAAATCAGATGACTAAAACTTGACTAAAACGAAAAAGAATTATAGTCAAAAGACTAAGACTAAAACTAAATTAAAATTTAGTGTCAAAATTAACACTTCATGAAATGACAATGAGGTTTGGAACAGACTTGGCGAAGAACATGGAAACATCTCTGAATGAAATGGCCCCAAACATCATGATGATGCGCAGCAGTGGCCCGTCAACTGTCCTGAGCATCTTTTAAGGCTGGTCTCAGCCAGTCGGTTATATAAAATATCAAGATGAAAGTCATCATAGCTTGCTTAGTATAGACCCTGCTCCCAACCAAACTTTGAGAATAGATTAACGGCGATATTTTTTTTTATCGCCCGATAAGAGTCTCGCGTTAGCACAGCACGTTAACGCCGATAACGGCCCACCGCTAATATATTATATATTTATATATATATATATATATATATATATATATATATATATATATATATATATATATATATATATACACACACACAGACACACACACATATATACAATATATATACACACACATATATATACACACACACACATATATATATATATATATATATATATATATATATATATATATATATATATATTCACTTTATATTAGCCATCCTGATATCTTGAGATATCGGCAGTCAAAAAAATATCAGTCGACCACTAATTATCTGTTTTTCATTTTTCAGAATCTTTGCACATAATTTATATACACTGTAAAACATGATCTCATATAGCTTTAATAAACAAAAATGAAGCCGTACCTGCATTTCTTGTTTTCAGCATCTTTCCAGAATGTAGCCAACAATTGGAAGAAGGCCAGCTATACTTCTGACATAAACTCAGAACCTGAAATTGCTGGAAAAAGGATTCCCAAGTAGGTCCTCGCAAAAAGACAAAAGAAATGATTTAACAAATGAAAATGGCATTATTTGCCTTCATGTGTCATCTGTTTAATACTACGAGGCCGTTGAATGCTTGAATCTGATTGGCTGATTGGTTTTTGTTAGTCCTGTAATTTGTTATTACAGCTTACTATGCAAAGTGATGTGGAACTGTATTGTGGTCAAGAGATCTGCCTGGAACTACGTTCGCCATGCGTTTAACAGAAAATAATTACACACCTCAGTTCGTCAGCCAATCAGATTCAAGCATTCAACACCCCAGTAGTATAAACTGTTTTAAGGGAGGTATTAAAGGGAGCGTTCACCCAAAAATGTCTCACCCTCATGTCATTGCAAACCAACAAGACCTGCGTTCATCTTTGGAACAAAAATTAAGATATTATTATTATAAAATACCCCATAGACATCAATGCCACTACCATCTCAGGAAGGTATTAAAGTCATTGTTAAAACAGTGTTTTTTTTTTTTTTTGTCAAAATGCCGGCTCCTGCATCAGCACCTGTCATGAATGCATGTCAGAGACTGACACAGAAAAAAAATAACTGTTGAAAAAGTATTATCCTCAGTTCATAATTAGGGTTGAACCACTATAGTCCTTATTTTTTTTCTGGGCCTTGAGGTAGTAGTTGCAAAGCTGTCTATGCAGGATCAGAGTGCTCTCAGATTTCATCAAAAATATCTTAACTTGTGTTCTGAAGATGAACAAAGGTCTTACAGATTTGGAACAAAATGAGGGTGAGTAATTAAAGACATAATTCACATTTTTTGGGTGAACTAACCCTTTAAGGAGAAATAAAGCAGAAAAGTTATTGAGCACATTTCTATGAGTATTTGCTACATCACACAAAGAGGCAATGAATGTGTGCAGTTGTTCTTTTTATCTTTTTTTTCCTAGAAAGAAAACAAGTACAGATCATATATACTCAGCAGATGAAGAGGCAGCAGAACCACCCATTAAAAAATAAAAGCTGCAAACAAAACAAGTGTTCCACCTGCACCAAAACCTCCAGCCATTCCTAAACTAAAAAAAAAGGTAAATGGAAAATAATAATGATAATAATAATAATAATAATAGTAATAAAAAAATGAATGGGTCACCATGAAGATTTAACAACCACATAACAATGGAATTAGAAAGATGGCAGCATTGTTATTTTATTTTTTACATAAAGATTGGTAGCTATATTAGTAAAATCTGTTGACTTCAACAATCTTGTGACATTCAATATTTTGGTTTAAAGGGGCACTAAGTAGGAATTACTCCCATCTAGTGGTGAAATTGTATTTTGCATTCAAACTAATTTTGCTCTCCAGCGCCTCGCTTTTTCAAATGCGCGTTGCATCTACGGTAGGCGATATGTACCAAAAAGCGTTGACAGGATGTCTTCTAATAGCACTTCGTCGAGTTTTCCTTCAGGTGAACAGGTGTGTTATTTCAAACAAACTGCAACATGACAACTAACAAACGAATGTTACAGTATGAATTACTGACTGTGGAAAACATGAAATATTGTAATTAGTAGTTATGTCATATTTATTCGTTATATTTTCTGAATTATATGCATTGTTAGATATAAAAAAAATATTATAATATAGATTGTAACAGTGACTTACCTGTCGAGAAGAAAACTGGCCACTTCAGTGTCTCTTTTGAAATCTTTATCCAGCATTAGCTCTTTCCACCTAGAAAAAGCTTCCCCGACATTAACTCTTGTTTTCTGTAATCTACGGTCACGTTTCCTTTTACGTTCTATTTTTTACCGTTTTGGCGACTATGTTTTCTTCTCCTGTGGCGCGGCATATGTATGGTCCATAATAAGAATGCAATCCAGACTTTTAAACTTGCCGGTGCAGTTTCAAGCGCCTCTCACTGCTCTGCACCTGCGTTTCTGGCTCTGACCGAAAAGTAGTACTCTGGCTTAGTACTTTTTGTCCCTCTCTGCTATTATAGTTTTGCAAGATGGCGGAACTACATGGAAGCCTCCGTCGACCTACCCGTCCCATGTATATAAAGATAATAAATTCTTCATTTACAAGGATTAGTTTAAACATTGGCATAGGTATTTGTACACCATTGAGGGCATATTTATGAATAAAAATATTGATTTTAGATAATAAAATACCTAAAAAGTTACTAATTGTCCCTTTAAGAAAAAAAAACATTGAAAATATCAAATTTGATTCAGGAAAGTTTCTGAATTTTGGATGATCTGACACAAAATGACCCAGTATGTAGTAAGATTAAAGGTGTTTAACAGACCTTTAAAAAGTTACATTTCTATTATCAGGTCCTATTGTGCAACCTCAGGTTTCACAGAGCAGAGCAGTAAATGCTCTCAGCAACTGTAAGTCTAAACTTTATATTTTATCTTAATTTCATTTTTATGTCCAAATCTACATTGTTTAATAAAAGTTACAACTATCCAATTGTTGAAGCATACAGCTGCACTGCTTGGTCCTATTTTGTGTGAATAAATTCTAAGAATCACCAGTGTACCCATTTTTAAAGGTGATTTTTAATTTTAGCATATGGAATGCCATTAATGATTCCCCCATTTGTCAACAGCATGTGTCAATCAGCAACAAAGGGACACGGAAGACCAACAACAGACCTGGTGTGAGAGTCTCCCCAGCTTCCAAGGTAAATAATTAGTTGTATTAGGCTAGCTGGAAAGATAAATGTAGATCAACATTTGATGCAATTAACTGGAAAGTTAAATCATAGATCATGTCATTCTAAACCCAAAAACTTTTTAAAATATTCAATGAACTCAGGGATTTCTGTTCGTACATTTTCATAGTCCATACAGAGATTGTAGAAGTAACGGATACAATATGAGTGGCTTAATTCCAATCTTCTAAAGATTCATAATCGCTTCATACAATTAACACATTTTTGTTTTTTTTATATGTAAGCAACTGTCCCTTTAAGATTATGAACCGTCATTACTCCACTTAAACTGCTTGATTCAACTTACCTACTCCACTTTTCTCAGCTCCACTGATTATGTCTGAGCCAGACCATGACGGAGACAGCTGGTGTGTTGCTCACCCTAACACACAAGGTAAAAGCATAATCAGGGATAAAGGAAATCTGAAACATTTTACAACATTTAAATACATCTAAAAAATTGTACAAAATTGTGTTCAATCCATAGAGCACACGTTTGCTGTCCTGAGACCCTCAGGGGACCACCAAGGAAGAGGCCAGAGTAAGTTCATTACACAAATCCACTCAAGTAATTTTTTTAATTTTTAATTTATTTTAATTTTTAATTTTTTTTAATTTGACACCCTTCACAGATCCTTCTATTATTTAATAGAAGAGTGGCTCATTTTACCATTTTGGGCACTCTTTATACATACTGCAGACACAAAAGCTTTCCACAAAGTAAATGTAAATGTGAATTCTGTGGCATTAACGTGGCATGACAGATCCGAGTTCAAACTGCAATTGCAATGTATCAATGTACATTAAAATAACTGCAAAGTAGATACATAGATACATACATGGACAGATACATAGATCAAGTATCTAAACAATGCTGCGAGTGGGGCTTGAGGAAGTGACGTCAATTGCATCTGCACAGTGAGACATAGGGAACAGAAATACTGCAAAATAATAATAATAAATAATAACGCGACTAAATGAGATGAAAAAACGTATAACATTGTTTCGTTTTGGTGAACAAAAATGAAGACATTTTAGCATAGTTTTTATTTTGTAAACCACATTTAGTCTTGTTTTTATTCGTCAACAATACTGCATTATACAATTAATTATAGTCATTGTCACATGACCAGCATTTACGTTGCGTTTAGACTCATTTTCGACACATGATAAAGGTTCGTTGACGACAATATATAGTCATAATTTTCATTGACAAAAGCAACACTAATGCCAACCCACCAAACGAATATTCAAATAATCAAATATTCTGGTCCAGCCCTACTTGACAGTGAGTTATATTTCATTAAATAATAGTATAAGCAAAATTCACATACTGTTTCATTGCATTTATTTAAAATGTATTGTAGTATTTTGCAAATCACATGGGTAGAGTTCTTTTTACTGGGTGGATGACCGTCAGCCTCCACCGAAGACCGTTTTTGACCCAGGAAAAACCCTGGACTTCAAACATCATGACCACCAACCCCACGCCCCTCAAATTTTTTTATACGGATCTGAATGATTTCACATGGCTCATGATTTTACACCCCACAAAAATAAAACGTAATTCTGGCTACTGAGTGTGTTGCAGGCCTTAGTTTGTTAATTTGCAAAATGTAACAAGCAAATCTCACCCACTCCATCTTTCTCAGCTCCAGTGGGCATCTCTCAGGTAGACCATCATAGCGACAGCTGGAGTGCTCATCCACCTGACACACAAGGTAAAAGAAAATTAAATAGAATAAAGATTATTATTCTTTCCATTGACTTCCATTAATATGTATGCGAATGCATCAAGCCGGAAGCGCAAGTTGTTTGAAAAGTTTCGCATTTCGCTGCATTCCAAAGTTCTAATCTTGGTGACTCTTGACTTGCGAATTCACATCACGTGAAACTGTATCACCATTAGCAGTTTGATACATCACAGCAAAAAATTTAAAACTGCAGCGCTGAGAGAAAGTGGAGTAGATTGTGTGTTTTTACCTTTTAAATGTATTATTATGCATTGTGTGTTGATTTTAAGTGTTTTTTTTAAACAACACTGCAGAGTATGACATCATATCATAATTGTTGCTGCGTCCAAGGAAACTTTGCAAGCTCAAAGTCTAGTGTGACCGCAGCATTCACAACCCTTCACACAATCTAAAACAAAATAATATTTTGTGTTTAATCCGTGGAGCACACCTTTACTGTCTTGAGACCCTCAGGTGACTACCAAGGAAGAACACAGAGTAAGTTACATTTGATCGTTATAACGGTGTTGTAATCTGAAATGACACAAATGGACACATGATTAAATGATGATCTACTATGAATAGCTGGGTAAGAAGGGTTTAAGACAGCTGCAGCAGAGTTCAGCTCCAACCCTTATTAAAACTAACCTGCCTGTAGATTTCTAGTAACCCTTCAGACCTTGAATAGCTTGTTCAGGTGTGCAGGGCTGTGGCTCTTCAGGACCGCCGTTTGCCACCCCTGGTTTAGGAGCATACACTGTGAAAAGTCAGCTTTTTAATAACCTAGTAGGGCTGGGCAATATGGCTTGATTAAACAATGTTTAAATCCATAAAATTTTAATATTTTGCCACGTGCAGAAACATTTATTTTGGAATCGCAATGTCCAATACAATGGCATATTTAGACATAGGTTGATGTATCTGCTGTGTTGGCAAAGTTTTATAAATGATTTACGTTACAAATCTAGTGAGATAATGCACACGGTTTTTCCAGATTACGTTAAGCAAATAAAATTCAAAGCGTATACAGAGGAAGAGTTTAGCCCCATACAGTCTTCACTGGTAAATTTACCATTAATAGATCATGTGTGAACAGGACCTTTTCAGAAATCCCGGTAAATATGTTTTGGCAATCATATCATTCTTATGGAGATGACATGATTACTCTGAGCTGTTTACAAAGCTGCGCTGCTTTATAATGAGCTATGTAAATTTGCTCTAGATGGATATATTTGACCATTTCGCCCTCACAGCTTTTTGTCGCGCTTCTCCATTCATCAGGGCTGCGACTCCGTAATTGAATACTATTATGCGCATCTCGTGTTTATAAAAGCAAAACATTCTGACTGGCTACTAATGTTAGTTTGGTTGAGAGTGAAAGTTGCACTTCTCATACAATTGGTAGGCGAACGCATGGACTCAAAAGTGATATCAATCAACAAGATTCTTTATTATGATTTGTATTTTTTATGAAGGATTAAATGCTGCACGTCGGAAATCCGGCACAGTGTCAAAGAACTTTAAGGCCTGTTTTACTGTATAAAGCATATTTTTTAAATAGTAAAAATATATTTCACAATATTAGTGCTTTTACTTTATTTTGGCATACATAAATGCAAGCTTGGTTAACACAAGAGAATTCTTTAAAACATTAAAAATCTTACGGTTCAAAAAGCTTTGACTGTGTACGTTACCATTTACTGACTTATTTTCTTCTGGATGGCATTGATGCCATGATTTTACTTTAAAAATAGATTTTAATACATATTTTTCTTTGTTTTTATTATTTCCTGAAATTCAATTAGCTAGAATTTTAATGTGCATTTACTTGTCTGAGTAACAAGCAAATCTCACCCACTCCATCTTTCTCAGCTCCAGCAGGCATCTCTCAGGCAGACCATCATAGCGACAGCTGGAGTGCTCATCCACCTGACACACAAGGTAAAAGAACATTAAATAGAATAAGGAGATGAAAATGAGAAAAACTTCATTCACAGCATTTAAAACCAGATAATAACAATTTCAAATCATAGTAAATATCATGATTTAATGTTATATAAACATTTAGGGTATAATAGGACATGACAGCATTATTGTTCATTTTAATCATGTTCCAAAAATAATTTAAAATGAAGTAATGCCCCAAAAAAAAAAAAAAACTATTTGGTACATACCATCAGTTTAGAAATCATGGTAGCTATGATTTTAGTAAAGCAGGAGAAAAAAAAAATCAAAATTGCTTTCTTGCCACAGCCTCACGTATGAGCATCATCTTTCTGAGTATAAACAAGTAGAGGTGTGTTCAACTTGACAAAGCTCTGCACAGGACCAAGAGAGTTACAGCAGACTGCTTAGTAGGTTTTTGAATTGCTCTTGCGGATGTCAACATCAATCGTTGCCGCTTCTTGTCGAACACACCTAGTGCTGCAGGTTTATTGGCTCACTGATGTTGACAAGATTAAGCCTTTAGGTAACAAAGTTTGGTATCGAACGACAAGAGGTTTTATAGATATTGGATGGTATCATGGCAATTCGGTTGGTGCCTAAAAAGTATCGAACTCGATACCCAGCACTAGTTAGTTATTGGAGTATTGGAGATTTAATTACGTTGTTATATGGTATAAGAAATCTTTTCTATTTTTTTTTATTTAGGCTAGTTAAATTATATTTCGGGCTACCAAAATCTGAAGAGTACCTGTCTGAAGGGCTACCAGGGATTTTTTTTATTTTGTGAGCCCTGATTCCGTGTTTTTAGCTTGTCCTGAATCACTAGGGTGCACCTATAATAAGTGTTTATATTCGGACTATTTTAGATTGCTTCGGGGATACCGCGGCGGAGTAACCCAGTACCTTTGTGATTTTTCATAGACATAAACAGAGAGAAGTAGATCCGGCTACAATGTTCTTCCGCAAGACGCAAGCAGTTCTGTTTATTAACCGCTAGAGCGTCAAAAGTTCCCTACTGCAGCTTTAAGTTTTTACTCACCAACTCCCCTTTTGAGCTCCAGTAAGGCTCTTTAGCAAACCAGAAAACACGGAAATGCATATAAGGGTCAGGATAATTTTTTTTTTTTTTTTTTTTGAAAATGGTAAACATTTTACCCTAAATAATGTGACATTCTTCTGATAACCTCAAGGCAGATGCATGTAACACTACATCTAATATTTAAAACCTTACAGTAAATTTATACTTACAGGTACTTCTTGTGGGAGACAGGAAAATCCAGTCTTGAGTACTGTAACAAATCAATGTACATGTACGTTATTTATTAATTTAAATAAGTTGCAAAATGCATAATTTAATTCATCAAAGCTACATAAAAAATTACATTTATTCGTTTAGCTGACGCTTTTATCCAAAGCGACTTACAATTTCTATATATGTCAGAGGTCGCACGCCTCTGGAGCAACTAAGGGTTGAGTGTCTTGCTCAGGGACACATTGGTGCCTCACAGCGGATTCGAACCCGGGTCTCCCACACCACAGACATGTGTCTTATCCACTGCGCTAACACCACCCCTATTTTAAATTAAATTATCTTCTGTTTTGCAGCTGTAGAAAGGGCAATTCTGGAAACACTAGAGAAAATGGACATGAAGATCAACCATCTGACTTCACTGGTCCAGTCTCTAGTGGGGAACAGGCATCTTGTACCCCAAATGCGGATGGCTGAAGAGGAAGAGGGTGGTGTCTTTCCTCTAGCATCTACTGCAGACCTAGATAGGCTGGAACAAAGACTGGCAGACAGAGGGTTTATGCAGAGAATGGTAAGATCACTGAAACGGTCAAACCTACAACTACTAACAAAATGTTTGTGTGCAAACATGTGTGTGCATGTTTATACACACTACTAGTCAAAATCATGGAATGATTAAGTTGAAATGTTGCTGAAAGAAGTCTCTAATGCGTACTGCATTTACTTGCTAATGTATAAAATTATTATTGAAAAATAATGAGCTGTTATTTTTAAATATTTTTATATACTCATTAATCCAGCCTCCAGTGTCACATGAAAAAAATCATTAGAATATGCTTATCAGTTAATAGCAATTATTAATGGCAGTTATTAATAATGGTTCATCTTAGTGTTAATTATCATCAAAAACTGTTTTTGCTACTCATTATAATTTTATGAAAACCATAACTATTTTTAAAGAATCTTTAAAAAATAGAAATACAACTGATTTGCAGTGGTTAAAATCATATATTATTTTGGCGTATCATATTAGATGCATTTGAAAGTTTTATTATGATCCTACTCTGTGCGGTTATCACCAGTCTATTAAAACATATGTCACTAGTTAAAATTACTTATTTCTCTGGATTTAAACATTCTTCGAAACATTTGTGATAATGTAAGTACACAACACTGTTCGAACAGTGCACTATGGTTTACAGAAAAACACAGTACAACCATTTTCACCTTGGATAATAATAATAAATGTTTCTTGAGCAACAAATCAGCATATAGATTTGATCCATATCCTGCTGAGAAAATTCAGCTTTGCATTACAAAAATAAGTTAGATTTTAAAATAGTTAAATATAGTTCATATAAATAGTTTCATGAAATTAAATTATACTGCATTCTCAATTAAATAAATGCATCTTTGGTGAACATAAGAGGCTTCTTTCAAAAAAAAATCTTTTAACTAGATGTGTATAGAATACAGGTCCATTTAATGCTAAAATATTACTTCAAAATGTACCTGTTGAAGGTGAACAGATTATCCATCAGTGGCGGGCCGAGCATGAAGAAAACCGTATGGAGGATTTGCTCCAAGGTGTTCTCCACTGACGTCGCCCGGCAGTTGAACTGGTGCGGGAGGGGAGACAAGAGAGGGATCCGAAAATCACAAATCGGAGCACTCCTAATAGGTAAGTTCAATAATGTTACACAAATACAAACAATAGAATAAATGGCGGAGCTGTCAGAACAACTAAAAATAATGTATAACCCGTTACAAATTGGTTAAACATAATCTGACGTGGTATCAGCCATTATTAAAAATATTTAGAAAAAAATAACTTGTGAAACACTTAAAATAGACTTAAAACATCAGTTAAGCCCTTTAGAAATCCATTAGCCCAACCAATACGCACGCGAATCAACTTGGTATAACGTTACTCGCTGATTAACAAATAGTCATCATACACAACGTAATTTGGAAGTTATTATAAAACCGATCGCTGGCAGAACACGATTACTTTCAAAATCTACACGTACCTTAAGCAAATCTTCTCTTGCAACTAATCTAGACGTGTATTCTGCACAGCACGGCACATGGTTAGGCTCTAGGCTGAATAACGCGGGGAGAGCTTTGAGGCACGCACCCTAAATCACGTGCATAGTTCACGTGCTGTCTCCTTGTTTTTTTTTTTATGTTGGCGTCCAGCAGCTAAAATTATTTGTTCTTTATGCTATTTAGATAACTTTGTCCGATTTATTCAGACGAACCAGATAAAGAAAAAAATATCTAACGTTCATTTCAATGTAAGTAATTTTTACATTTTTGTAATTGTTTCTTCTTACATACAGCTTCAGCTATGAGGAACCCCGTCCTTCTGTCTCCAACCGAAGCAGACGCGGAAAAATTTATAAAAGATTTCCTACGCTTGGCCCCAGGGCGGATTTAACTTTTTTTTTTTTTTTTTGAATGCCTGTATATATTTTACAAATAGTGTATTGTTGTTTGTATAAACTTGTTTTGTATAAAAAAAAAACTTTTTTTTTTTTTTGCCTGTTATATATATTTAATAAAATCAACAAATGTATGTTCTTTAGTTGATCGTTTTGTTTGTTTGTTCATTATATTTGGTAATTGTGACATGTATGACGGAAGATTATTTAAAACCTAGCAAGAGTATTTTATTAAAATAATGGGAGGGGAAAGTTTTGATAAAACGATGTCTGTCCTACATCAATTAGACATCTGGCAGACGTTTGAACATCTGATTAACATTGTTTAAAGAGCTAATTCTAGACGTTTTAATTCATTTACGTCTGGAACACATCGGCTAGGCGTCATCTTAACAGCTGGAAGGGATGTCTCGGCGACGTATGCCAGATGAGCAAACGCCGTAAAATATACATCTGCCAGATGCAAAAGACGACATCTCACAGACGTCTCCGCAACGTACGTGTGCTATCTGGGTCTCTTGTTCTCTCGGCGTCTCGCGCGGCAGAGGAGCAGCGTTTTAATTTAGTTAAACACAGATTTTATGTTGCTTTTCTAATTTTACATGCAAGTATAGCCAAAATCATTCAGTCACTATTTCATATTTATGCCCTTGTTCTGTCTCCCTTTCCCCCCGTGATTTTGTCTATATCGCGAATATAAGATGACCCCCCATTTTCAGCCTATTTTTAGGACAAAAAAAACTTATATTCGGGTATATACGGTAATTATAAATTCAATTGTCATAATATTTGACAATATTACTGTTTGTTGTTGTATTTTTCAAAACTTGAAACTGTGTGTGTATGTGTGCGTGTGCCTATATCAAACAAGTAGCCCACAAGACTATTTTATCTCTTCAGGGAGCTCTCACTCACAAAAAGGTTGGAGACCCCTGTACTAAAATGTAGTGAAAGGCACAAAAGAACCTAAATTTCCATATATATATATATATATATATATATATATATATATATATATATATATATATATATAAACACTACTTTTTAAGAAAGAGTGCTGTGGAGCCGATGGACACATCATGAACACTGAAAAGTGAAAGTGACATGACATACATTTGTGCTCTTCATTTAACCCATACAAAGTGCACACACACAGAAGTGAACACACACCGTGAACACACACCCAGAGCAGTGGGCAGCCATTTATGCTGCAGTGCCTGGGGAGCAGTTGTGCCTTGCTCAAGGACACCTTATTTGTGGTGTTGAGGGTGGAGAGAGCCCTGGACATTCACTCCCCCACTCCTACAGTTCCTGCCGTGGTAGCGAGCACATGGTGGGAGCAGCTGATCTTCACAAGTTTTTGCAGAGCCTCAATGGTGTATTTAATGCGCTGGAGGTAGTGGATGTTCACTGCATACAGACCCATTAGGAGTCCAAATGCCTTGGGGACATGGGAGATGTCAGTGATGACAGGATGTCCAAATGAGACCAGTGTTGGTTATTCCTTGGGAAGCACATCACATTGCTGCTCCTCAGTTATATTCAGAATGCCCTCTTCAATTTCTTTCTCAACATCCTTAATGTCACCGGATGGCTGGAAAAAGAAAAAAAATATTACATTACTTAATATATTTATAACAAATGAAGTTTAAAATCCCATAGGAAGATAAGTGTGAAATACACCCCCAGAACCAACTATGCTAAAAATGGGGGGAAATTATTTTCTTCACTGGTATTCTACATGATTTCTGAATGACATAAAATGTGACAAACCAATACAACATATTCAGGTTTTTTTTCTTAATCCAATTCTAAGTGTCTAATCTGTCACACCATTTATACAATGATCAGAAAATATATTGGTGTAAATAATAGTATGTTGCACTGCATGTTAACTGCACTGCAGAGTAAAGCATGACTCTTAAAGGCTTGGTTAACCCATGTATGTTTTACTCACCCTCATGGCATCGTAAGTGTGTATGACTTTCTTCTTTCAGACAAATCCACTCGGATTATATAAAAAAATATTTATGGCAATAGGTGGGTGTTTTTTTCAATAGTCCAAAAGTAGTCAAATAATGTAAATCAATTCATAATAAAAAGTACCTCACATGGCTCTGAAAGGTGAATAATGTCCTCCTGTAGCGAATCCATGTGTTTTTGTAAAAAAAATATACACATTAAGAGTTCAGATGCAAAAACCTCTAAATCCATCAGACTTATTTTCTTTAAATTAGCATTTTTTATTAGGCTCCTGTGTTCACGTTCATTAGTTTCATTTTAAAGGTACTGATAAGGTTATTAGTCAGTGAATAAAATAACTTTTTTTTCAAAAATGTCACTTCAGTCAATTCAGTGATTTTTAACAAATTAGATTTTCTTTTGCATCAAAACCAGCTAAATCCACTTGTGCTTTTTTCGCAAAAACCTCAAAATCCACATATTTGGAACAAGACATAGTAAATATTTAAAAAATCACTAAAAATCACGAAAAATGTAACTAGAAACACTGAAAAAGATTAGAGCATAATCATTTCAAAACTAAACAGTGGACAAACTTCTTTACAGGGGGGTTGAATGTGATCTTCGATTATTTGCAAATTCCAGTATAACCACATTGGCAAAAAATGGCAGAACATTTATTTTAACAATTCAAAAAACAAATGTTGCACAAACATTAAATTAAAAACACATCTATCCAAGTAAGTGCATTAAGTCAGTAACATTACATTGACATCAATAAAAATTTTAACAAAAACGTCATTTCTGATATTTGGGATTTATAAGTTGAACTATGTAAACATTGCAAACATTGATGTAAACAAAGCATATTCGATTCAGTATAATCAAGTATTAAACATCAATATCTGTACATTTTTTATAAGAAGCTTATAAGACTTAAGCAGTGTAAAGTAATAATTTAATATAAAATTCAAGTATAAAAAAATTCAGTGCAAATAAACAGGTATTCTAAATGTAATTAAAAATGTAAAAGCCCTAAACAATTCCACTATAATGTTCCAATATAAACTGCATATCAGATGCAAGTAGAATAAATTCATTCATTAAATGTAAAGCGACATTAAGATAACAATAAAAATAGGACTTGACCTGTTTTTGAATTAGAAAATAGCTTACAATAGCTTACACAAGCAAATAAAACACAAACAGTACTGTGCAATAAGAGGACATCTCTCAGACACTTTTAGATGCTGTCATTCATTCATCCTCAAGGTCTTGTTCAATGTCCTTGCCAGCTTCAAGACATCAGTCCTCTTTGCTTCATTGACGCAGTTCACATCCGGAAGAAGAGCCGGCTTGAACTGAAACCACTTCTTTCCCCGCTTCAGCACAGAGTGCTGGCAAAATTCACCAGCAAAAGCAGGCTTTAGCCCCAGCTTATCTCCAGAGATTTGCAGCACTCTTGCTTCACTTATTTTGAATGATCTCTGAGTTGTTGTGAACATGCCTGCTGCCTCTTTGAAGTCATAGCACTGCCAGTCCTTTCCATATTGATAGACAGTGCCATGCTTCAGCAAAATGTTGTTATACTCTTCTGGCAACAGAATAGTTGTATGCTTCCGGATATCTTGCTCAATCCTTCCAAACACTCTGTCAGCTGGAAGGAAACTGTGCCCTCGTATAGGAAAGAAGTAAGTGATGTTGAGCTGGGGGTACAGCTGAGAACGCATGGCAAACAACATAGACAGAACATTAATGTTTTTATTCTGGCCGTAGCAAGAGTCTGAGAACAGGCGGAGGCTCTGACACTGGCGCAGATCAACTCTTGCCACTGAGGTGATGTAGTGATGTAGAGCTGAGGCGACAATGTTACTATCCTTTGAGTTCTCATATTCCAGCCAGGTGTACAGATTTATCTCATGCCGACTCTGGGGTTCTCCTCTGCCACGGTGACGGACCACACCGAATACATAAAAGTATACCTGCCTTGAGTAATACGTTTGACAGATGGCAGACCTAGGAAGGACCAGGTTCTCCATTATGCCAAAGCAGACAGTGAATGTATCACCCAGGTCATTTAGTGTGTCATAAAACTGACGAGCTCGGCGACGGTGAAGTGTGTAAAGAAGAATCTTGTTCCGCTTCTCTTCTGCAGTCAGATCAGGATCATTGATTGCAATGCGGAATTTGACACACGAAGAGCACACATCTTTGGCAGGATGACCAAAAGCCAGGTTGAAGTCATACACAAAGATGCTCCAGTATAGTGAGTAGGAAACTTGTTGATGATTCTGCTCAAGAAACATCTGATGCATTTTTGCCACACTCAAGTCACTCGGCAGGAACTTTCTCCCAGGTGCACCACGGCGGGCATAGTGGCTTGCTCTACAATTAAAAGACTGTATGTGCTTTCGAACTATGTCCTTCTTTGCAGTTTGTGCTTCAATTTCCCTGGGACCACCACGATGTTCGGGACGTGCTTTGCCGTTCTCAAGCCAGTACTTTGCAATACTCTGAACTCTGTCTTTCTTGACACCTCAAATGAAAATAAACATGAAACCAATCATGCAGGCATATTACCCATATTACACAAAATTTAAAAACATGAATTGACAACAGTTATACAGTTTATTTATTTATTTATTTTTTTTTTGGAAAATGTCTGCCCATATTAAATGCTCTCCCCATTGTGCAACAATACTATTTGTAATTTCACTTATATTTCTTTGATACCACCCATCTTAGTTCATGCCTATAACTTATTCCATCTATAGCTCACCTGCACATACAATGTTTGTTCTATTTATATATATATATATATATATATATATATATATATATATATATATATTTTATATGTGTTTTTATTTTTATTTTATTCACTTATTTTTATTTTTCATTATCTGTGTGTTGTTGTTGTCTCTGTTTACTGGAAGCTTTTGTCACCAGAACAAATTCCATGTACAAACATACTTGGCAATAAAGCTCCTTCTGATTCTGATATCGTTTTTAACAAATTTAGGTAGCCTATGGCCATCAATGATAATAATTTAAATAAGATACATGTCATTTAATGCTGCAGAGAGATGCATTACCAGATAATAACTGCTGAAAAATAACCTGTGTAACGTTACTGAGCACGTACTAGAGGAAGATAATTGGATAAACACGGCTTTGATGAGGTAAAACTAAAATTAGAAAAATAAATAAAACACTAACAATAAAACAAATACTAAGCCATTAATGCAAAAATAAGGAAAAAAATATAAACTTGTGATGAGAAATTCTTTGTACTTACAGAAAATGCTCAAAATGAATGAAGCGTGGCAGATGGGAACTTTTGTTTTATCTTCTTTCAAAACGGCATACTTTATCGATACATCTCTTTGCGTTCTTTTCTCTTCAGCCTCCACTTGTCGTCTCCTCCGTTTACATGGCATAGCATCCATATGAGACAGAAGAATGGCATCTTGTTCGACTTTGTCGTTGGTGGAATAGTTCAAGTTCAAGTTCAAGTCTGCTTTATTGTCAATTTCCACATGTACAGTACATACATACAGAGAATCGAAATTGCGTTACTCTCAGACCCCGGTGCATACAGATAACATTAACATTAAAGCCTAAAAAAAAAATAACTAGATCAAATATAAAATGTAGATACAATTATACAATAAGGGAATTATTAAAAAAAAAAAAAAAAAAAAAAAAGACATAATAAAAATAAAAGTTAAAAATAAAGTTAAATAAAGCAGCGCAAGGTAAATGAAAGATATAGTGCAAATCAATGAAGTGAACAACAGTGCAGTTAAAAGATTTTTTAGTGCAAAAAAAAAAAATCACTTATTAAAAATATCTTAAGTCTGATTAAAGTGACAAGTGACCAAGAGCTGTTATTTAACGGACTGATGAGGTAGTTCCATGCCAAATGAGGTAGTGAGCGGTGAGTGAGCAGACCAATGCTGCACAAGTGACTCGTGCATGTCATCATATAATTAGTGTGTGTGTGTGTGTGGGGGGGGGGGGGGGGGGGTTCATAGTTCAGTGGTGCCTGGGGAAGAAGGGGGGGGGGGGCAGGTTCGGGAGGGAGTTCAGCTTCCTGACAGCCTGGTGGATGAAGCTGTCCTTCAGTCTGCTGGTCCTGGCCTGGAGACTCTGCAGTCTCCTCCCTGATGGCAGCAGGCTGAAGAAGCTGTGTGATGGGTGGGTGGGATCACCTGTGATGCAGAGGGCTTTGCGGGTGAGACGTGTTCCATAAATGTCCTGGAGGGAGGGTAGAGAGACTCCAATGATCTTCTCAGCTGCTCTCACTATGCGTTGTAGAGTCTTTCGGCAGGACGCGTTGCAGGCGCCATACCACACAGTGATGCAGCTCGACAGGATGCTCTCGATGGTCCCTCTGTAGAATGTGTACATGATGGGGGGTGGAGCTCTGGCTCTTCTCAGTTTGCGGAGGAAGTAGAGACGCTGTTGTGATTTCTTGGCCAGTGCTGTGGTGTTTTCAGTCCAGGAGAGGTCCTCTGTGATGTGCACACCCAGGAACTTGGTGCTGCTCACTCTCTCCACAGTCCACAGTTGATGGTCAGAGGAACGTGCTGAGTGTGTGCTCTCCTGAAGTCTACAACAATCTCCTTCGTCTTCTCCACATTCAGAGAGAGATTGTTGTCACTGCACCACCCAGCCAGGCGGCTCACCTCACTCCTGTAGTTTGTCTCATCTTTGTTGCTAATGAGACCCACCACCGTCGTGTCATCTGCAAACTTAATGAAGAGGTTGGAGCTGTGTGACGGTGTGCAGTCATGGGTCAGCAGAGTGAAGAGGAGGGGGCTCAGCACACATCCTTGGGGGGCCCCAGTGTTCAGTGTGATGGTGCTGGATGTGTTGCTGCCGACCCGTACTGCCTGAGGTCTTCCAGTCAGAAAGTCCAACAGCCAGTTGCACAGCGAAGTGTTGAGCCCCAGCTTACTCAGCTTGTAGATGAGCTGCTGAGGGATGATTGTGTTGAATGCTGAACTGAAGTCTATGAACAGCATTCTGACATAAGAGTCCTTTTTTTCCAGATGGGTGAGTGCTGAGTGGACGGCAGTGGAGATGGCATCATCGGTCGACCGGTTGGATCGATATGCAAACTGGAAGGGGTCCAGGGAGGGCAGACTTGATGTGGTGCATGACTAGCCGTTCAAAGCACTTCATGAGGATGGGGGTAAGTGCAACAGGACGGTAGTCATTGAAGCAGGATGGAGATGGCTTCTTCGGGACTGGGATGATAGTGGTAGTTTTAAAGCATGTGGGAACAACAGCCTGACTCAGTGAGATGTTAAAAATGTCTGTGAAGACATCAGTGAGTTCTGCTGCACAGTCTTTCAGTACACGCCCAGGGATGTTGTCAGGACCCGGAGCTTTGCGGGCATTGATCCTGCTGAAGGATCTCCTCACGCTGTCTGGGGTCAGAGTCATCACCAGGTCACCGGGAGGAGGTGGAGTCTTCTGTGCAGTGGTGCTGTTTTGTGCCTCAAAGCGAGCGAAGAAGGTGTTCAGCTCGTTCAGCAGAGAGATGTTGTTGTCACAGTTCCGTGGTGGGGGCTTGTAGTCCGTAATGGTCTGTATCCCCTGCCACAGGTTCCTAGTGTCTCTGCTGTCGCTGAATTGATGAGCTATCCTCCTGGAGTGCTGTCTCTTAGGCTCTCTGATGCCACGGGACAGGTTGGCCCTAGCTGTTCTCAGGCCCACCCCATCTCCAGCCCTGAAGGCAGCATTCCGTGTCTTCAGGAGTCTGTAGACCTCCCCCGTCATCCATGGCTTCTGGTTGGCCCGGACAGTGATAGTTTTTGTGATCGTTACATCATCAATACACTTATTGATGTAGGCAGTAACAGTCTCTGAGTACTCCTGGAGGTCAGTGGTGTTATTGCATGTGGCAGCCTGTTTAAACATGTCCCAGTCAGTTGTGTTGAAGCAGTCCTGAAGAATCTCTGATGATCCTTCTGGCCACACTTTAATCTGTTTGTAAACTGGTTTGGCGACTTTAATGAGCGGTCTGTATGCAGGCATTAGCATAACAGTGATGTGATCTGAGGCTCCGAGGTGGGGGAGGGGGAGGGCTTTGTAAGCTCCTCTCTGTGTGGTGTAAACAAAGTCCAAAATGTTATTACCTCGTGTTGGAAAGTTGATGTGCTGGTGTATTTTTGGAAACACACTCTTAAGGTCAGCATGGTTGAAATCCCCAGCTATTATGAGAAAAGCATCCGGGTGTGCTGTCTGCTGCTCACTGATGTGTTGGTACAGTTCATTAAGTGCGTCGTTCCTGTTGCTGGTGATGTTGAATGGGGGAATGTACACTGAAATGAGCAGTATAGCAGTATATTCCCTCGGCAGATAGAACGGCCGGCACTTAATAATCATAAACTCCACCAGGGTTGAGCAGTGTTTGCTGATTACAACAGTATCGCGGCACCACGCGTCACTGATGTAAACACAAAGCCCGCCGCCGCGGGTTTTTCCTCCCGCGACGAGAGCTCTGTCCGCTCGATAGCACGTCAGCTGGTCGAGCTGAATAGCGCCATCTGGAACGCTGTTGCTGAGCCATGTTTCCGTGAAGACAAAAACACAACAGTCTCTTACAGTCCTCTGAGTTGAGCGTAGTAAACGAATGTAGTCCAGTTTATTGTCCAACGAGCGTATTTTAGCCAGTACGATGGTGGGGACAGATGGCTTGTGTGGGTTAGCCGTTAGCCTAGCCCGGATACCTCTGCGCTTCCCCCTCTTCTGCTTCCTCTCACGCCGCTTGTGGCGCCTCCGCTGCGGGCGAGATGTAGTAGTGGGGGTCGGTGATGGTGAAGGCCTCCGTAGCAGATCGAGATCCCGCAGCTGTTCCGCTTGCGCGGAGTTTAACTGTAAAAATGCGGTTCTGCCGACATCGAGCAGAAACTGTATTTGCTGTATTTGCGCTTACAGACAGGTAGACGCGACGACAACGTGCAAAAACACTGCGACTCACAAGACAAAAAACACGAAAACACCGTTCTGTCGGGACAGAGAGAAGCCGCTGCGTGTGGACGCGCCGCCATCTTGTTGATAATGAATAGAGCTGTTGTTTGATGTAAAATAAATCAGATTCCTTCAAAGTAACAGCACTGCACCAAGAAGTGTTATGAGTGCATGCTACACTTGCGACCAAGCCATTTCCACTGTATCGATTCACTTTTGCCTTGTAACGGGAAGAGTTTTGAGGTAAACAACGTTTACTTCTGCCATTTGATGTCATTAGGATAGGCTCATCCATTTCATCGTACTCCATCTTAAAAACGTAAAGAAAATCTGAATCTGAATAAAACAAAAACAATCCCCTCAGACGTCTGAAAAAAGCCGTCTCCTCAGCGCGCCGCTATATTGAAACCACCTGTATTGATTCGCGCCTTCTGATTGGTTCTCGGGATGTAGCGGCTTTTGCTGCCAAAGAGAAGTGGCGTCTAGAGGCTTTTGCCAACAAACTGATATTTCTGAATGGGCTGAGGGTGAGATTTAGAGTATTTGAAGCAAATATATTTGTTGAACGCGTACTATATGCAGATAGCTTTCACTGAATGTCATTATCTCATTTTTGACGGAGGTGGCGTTTAGCGGCTTTTGCATCTGAACTCTACATATTTAAAATGTTATTCAAAACATATTTAAACACTTTTCTCTCACTTTCGTGAGAGCCATTCCGGGTGGATGAAAATAGGACATAGGGGTCATGCATGCACCGATGATTAGTGACGAACACGGAAGAGCGGAGGAGAGACAATACGCCAATCACGAAGTAAAATCACATAATTAGGCTTGCACATATGATAGTCAGTGGAAGAGAAAAAAAGTGTTTACAACTTTTTAAATATGGATATTTTTCTTACAAAAAGCGCATCGATTTACTACAGGAAGCCTTTATTCACCCCCCAGAGCCATGTGAGACATGTTTTATTGATGGATGGGTGCATTTTATTTGACTATTTTTGGACTGCTGAGAAAAAAAACAGACCTGTCTGCTGCCATTAAATAACTTGGAAGAGCCAGGACAATTTTCAATTCAACACAGATCAGATTCGTCTGAAAGAAGAAAATCATATACACATAGGGTGCATTGAGAATGAGTAAAACATGGCCTAATTTTAATTTTTTGGTGAACTAACCCTTTAAGCAAAGTTGCTAATGGCCAATATGCTAGCACTGAACATGTTTCAGAATTCAAAACAGTATTCAGCAAAATAATAAAGAATGGCTATGTCCAAAAACAGGGTTTCTGGTGGTTTTATGAAGATAAATTCAACACTTTATAAAGACATTTTAAATACCAATTATAGAAAATTCAAGGAATAAAACTGAAGGGAAAATAATGTCAAATTATGTTCTCTAAATTTTGAAGCTGTTTTCCAATGCAAATATCTACATTTTCGTAAAGGGTTCACCCAAAAAAGAAAAAGAAAGAAAATTGTCATTTACTAAACCTCAAGTTGTTTTAAACCTGAATTAGTTTATTTCTGTTAGTTCCAGTCCTAGATCGTCTAACACAGTACACAACCCCAAAACGTGTTACAACCCCAGATCACCCAGATTTCTTCTTCTTCTATTACCTGGACCACATCACTGCAGACTGATGGTGCTCAGATTGGTCATCCACAAGCGTAATCCCAGCAGTCATGTCCTTGATGAATTCAGGGTTCTAAATTAACTTTTTTGATGACCAGCCAATGTGGCTGGTAACTTTCTAAAGTTACCAGCCAATCAGAATTTCCACTAGCCATTTTTTTTTCGGTAAAAATAACAAATGATGAGTGCCAATGAATTTCCAATCCATGCACACAGATTTTGTAAACCATACCCTCAGTTTTTGTATCCGTACCCACAAATTCATAATCCATGCGCACACTTTCGCAATCAGTTCCCACGGATCTGTAAACCGTACTCACGGATTCATGCAGCAAGTTCCTGTTAACATACAGTTTTATTGAATATTATTATGTGGAATAGGTTTAATAATAATAAAGGAATAATCTTATAATAGCACTTGATTATTATTGTACAATAAACCTGCCATTGTGACTAACTCTGGAGTAATTATTTCCTTGGTTTTAAATTGTTTTGGATTAAAGATCCTTATGCATACCCTATATAATAATATTTAATAATGATAAAAATAAAAATAAAGTTTTTTTTATAATTTTAATTTGTAGGCTAAATAAATGAGTACAAGAAAATAATTCATTAATTGCTTTATTTTTAAATAAACTTTGACAGTTTTGTAAATGCTTGTGTACAATTCTTTCTTAATATACATGAAGACTTATTTTTGTGATTTTATTAAACTAAGCTCCACCCACCCCACCTGCCTGAGTTAGATGCAAGTTTCACTGTTAATGTTATTATTAAATAATGAGGCCAAAAATAACATTGCATTCAGTTAGAGAAAAAAGGAATGAAAACATAACCGGCAAATTATTTGTTTTGTTTTGCTTTTTACCCTTATTTTCTTCTTCTTTTTAGCGTTTATTTTTTTGGCCATAAAACACAGGCGGCTGTGTCTTATCCTATTGGTGATTAATGTAAAATAAACGCTCAAAGACTCATTGGATACTATGAAAAATAATGTTTAAAATAAACAGAAATTAATCTGCAGGTGGGGGCGGAGCTACAAATGCGCGTCAGTTTACAAATCTGAGGGAACAGATTGTGAAAGCATGCGCACGGATTATGAATTTGTGTGTACGGATTCAAAAACTGACAGTACGGTTTACAAAATCTGAGCGCACGGATTGGGAATTCGTGGGTACGGTTTGTTTAACCAAGGGAAAAGTTTATGAATTCGTGAGTACGGTTTATAAACTGTGGGGACGGATTGCAAAACCGTCGTCACGGATTGATTTTTTTTTCTCCTACAGATGACGTGCGGGGCTCCGTAATATCCTCATCCCCTGCCTCGTTCCTCTTTTCGCCCCCAGAAATCCGTCCCAATCACAGCCGCATTTAGTTTAATCTTAATTTTTTTCTCCGTTTGCTCCATTTGTTCTTCTTCCTTGTGTTTTCTGATGGAAGCTCTATTCCTTGTTTTTTCGCGCTGGTTTCACTGCAAACTGCGTGCAGCCAATGGGCATATGAAACGTCATCACGTAGGATTACAGCATAGTGTTCATGGGAAATGTAGGAAGTGTTGCCAGGGGGATAAATGATCGAGAACAGAGCCTCATGTCATGCATCACCAGCCAAACTGGCTAGTAAGTTTTAATTAACACCCGCCAAAATGAATTTTAACCCGCATTTGGCGGGTTGGCGGGTGTTAATTTAGAACCCTGGATGAATTCCTGCGCAGAGCCTGTGTGCTTTGATAAAAACAAAGGAATGCATTAAAGAGGGCCTTACAATCGTAAAGCATATAGACTCCAATAAATATGCATTTATAAATAAATAAATTTACTTACAACTTTGTCCAAGCTCTACAATGTAAATGCCATTTGCATTATGTCTGCATAGCATTTTGATGGATAACTGCAAAAGGACTCGCTGCGGTCCATCCACAGGATTATTGAAATATCATAAACATGAAAAATACAAAAACATGTTAAAACACTGTAAAATAATAAACATACATATATAAATAAATCTTTACAGAGAAAGTCAAATGTATTGACAAGTTTGTATTAAATGCCAAAGACAAACTATACCATTCAGACGATGCTTTTAAATGACACAACACAGAATTATAACACAATAAAAGGAAATTTAACACATTTGTGTCGATCGTTATTGTATCTCTATTTATACAAGATATATGCTATTATTACTTTGGACGTATGCAATTTACTTATGACCGTCTATTCACCATAGACTGTATAAAAACAGATATTCACGCAGCATTACACTGGGTTCTAGGTTCTAGTGAGGCACTTGAATGGCTAACATTACTTCAGAAAACTGAAAGAAGAGTTTGTAACGCTACCTTCAGAACTTCATCTGAACCGTAGACTGTAAAAAAATCAGAACTAATGTCAGCGATATCAAATGTAACCTTAAGTTACGCGCTTCAGAAGAACTTGAGGTGCTCATCTGTGCTGCTCATTTGTTTCCATTATAACATGCAGAAAAGACACAGTTCGAGTAGTAATCTTCCTTTTTTCTCCTAATTTTTCATCGATGTATATTCTGACGGATGTCTTACGCTGTCAGGTTTAGAGCAGTTCCTTTTTTTTTTAAATTCCCGCCATTCTTAATCCATACAGTGATCCGTTGAGCTCTCGCGCTCTGTTTGAACGGTCTCGAACGCAGCCCTGGGCTCAAATAATACATACAAACTGTATTTTTATCGTTCTCCACATAAGTTCAGCTCCGCTGTCCCGCATGGGAGAATATCTGTTTTAATATTTATAAGGAAAATACTGTGGAACCGCCTGTATTTTGAGGCTTCAGAGTGCCGCGAAACCAACATTTACATACAGTAACTTACATTCAGAATGGGCTAGGTGCACAAGATGGCGCCGGTGAGCTTCAGCAACGCGAGTGTGTGCGTACTTATTTCCGGTCTTGCGACGCTCGCATTGACTGTAAGGGAAACTCACATACGAAACGTGGATAGATGTATAAAATTAATGATTTTCAAATTTAACCGCGGATAGTGGGTGTATCAGAAACATGGGGAAACATCCTCCCTACATTTTACGTACCTCTGTGTGGAAATTTATCAAGAGACAACGCGGAGATTGCTTTATTCTTCTGTTGATTATGCGGATCAGCATCAGGTCCACAGGAATGTCTTCTTTCAAACACAAACCTCTCAAATATGCAATACTTTTCATTTTCGAAGAGCTGGTTTTGTTCTGACTTTTATGTAAGATCAATGTTTCTTACTGTCAAACAAGACGCACAGAGATTTCTGATAAAGCATGTTTTATTAACTTTATTTGATAACATAATTTATAACTAACTGTACAATTAAACGTAATATAATTATGGTAAGTTTGCATTAAATAAATATAGCTGTTTGCATTCATGTGTGTGTGTTTTTATCTATTTTTATTTGTTTTTGAAAGATCTGCAGCAAAAAATCATTATCTGTCTATGAGCAGCCATATTGTTATTCTTTTGCATTAATTATCAGATTAAACAGATATTAAAATTAGTCATTAATTTTTTTATTGTGTAAAATAATAAATATGTTGTGAAAATAACGATGAAACAGACTGATGTATGTGTACAATTAAGAAATGGATTCTGAAGATAAATCGCAGCCCATGTCTCACGAGGTAAATATTTAATATAAAAAATAATAATAATAATGCAAACATTTTCGAGAAATAAGTAATTTGTACATTTACATATTTGGTAAGATAAAAATACATTATATAGCTCTGTATACACACCATGAGTTCAAATTTCATCTCGTGAACAGTAGTGAACATTAGTGTATTTAATTCATTCACCAGAACCAAACATACACAAGTTTCAAATCCACTGGCTCAGTTAACATTTATAGTATGGTGATAATAGCAGTGTATATCTTATTTGCATTTGAAGTGATATTATAAATCCTGTAAACATATATAAGGTAATATTTGGACTTCTCCGGTTCTCTGCACTGACTTTAAGCACAACCGGAAATATCTACGCACACACTCGCAAGACCGGAAATCCAAGATGGCGGAGATATGCAACTAGCCCATATACGACTCTTTAAACCATACTTACTCTTCTGAGACAACAAATGTAATCTTACACATTAAGCCAATAAATATGAATATTTTACTTACCAAAGTTGTATTCTAGTAAAATGTACAAACTTTGAGGAGAAACTGACTAGAATGGCTGACGACCTTCTTCTCTCTTCAACAGCCTTCACAAGAACGACGAGATCTTGCGATAAGTGATGTTGTGAACGTGATATTGCTATTGAATTGAGTCAACAATTTTTTTTTAAGTTATGAGGACAAATTACCTAGTTCAGTCAACTTTCAAACTAGTTGAGACACTGAAAACTTAAAATTTTTAGTTAAATGAACAAATTCAGTAACTGCAAGTTGTGTCAACATAAAAAAAATTCATTGAAACAACTAAACTGCTAAATAATTTTTACAGTGTACTGTGACTCATATATAAGTCACTAAATGACCTAGGACCAAAATATTTTTCAGATATGCTCACTGAATATAAGCCTGACAGACCACTCAGATTATTAGGATCGAGTCAGTTAGAAATACCAAGGGTTCACACAAAACAAGGGGAGTCCACCTTTAGTTACTATGCTGTCCGCAGTTGGAATCAGCTTCCAGAATCAGATGTGCTAAAACACTAGTCACATTTAAATCTAGACTTAAAACTCATATGCATTTATTGAATGAGCACTGTGCAATGTCCAAACTGATTGCACTATATTTTCACAGTTTTTTTTTATTTTATTTTATTTTATGTAAAATCATTTTCTAACTGTTTTAAATTCATTTTAAATAAGTATTTTAAAAAAAAAATCTATTTGTGAAAATATCACATTTAGGAGATTTAAAACGAGGCGTTCCCTGAAGTAAAACTGATACAAATTAGGGATCAAAAAATTATTCAGACTGAGTCAGAAAAAAAAATGAGAATAAGGTTCAGGTTTCCATGAAACTGGATGACAGCAATGCCCAGGAGACTACAGGCAGTCATTAAGGCTAAGGGCTGCCCAACTAAATATTGATTTTAAAAAAACTGTCTTACTAACATCTGTATGAACAGTTTTGGTTGATTGTAATCAATTTATCAAAGTTATCTAACATTACCAAGTTACCAAATTACAAACTCTTGACAGTTGAAAGTTCTTGTCATATTTTATTACCATTTTCTAAACTACTGTATAGAGGAATAATTTGTGATAATGTGACAAAGGTTGAAGGTGTCTGAATAAATTTAGGTTTGACTGTATCTATTTTATAAATGAAGTTAACCAGCTAACATTATACATACTCATTTTGTTTCTGAACCCAATATATAAAAAATTTACAAATGCAATAAAAATATCAGTATTGGTACTCTGTATTGACAAGTACCAAAAATAAAAGTATCGATATCAGGTGATTACTGGAAAAATTGGTATCGGTGCATACCCAATTTAGAATTTTTTTCTAATTTTGTTCTCACTTCTGCTGACTGTTGGGAACCAGAAAATATATTTTTTAGGCTTACAACCAGTTAGTTAGTTAGTTAGGTGTTTCTACACCCTTGTTAATAAGCTATACTTTCCCACTGATTTTAAGAATAATAATTATAAATAAATTATGGGGTATTAAAAAAACAAACAAACAAAAAAAAAACAATTGGTTTTAAGTCCGTTATTTCTATGGTTTGCTGTAGTGTGTCAGTAGTAAAATCAGTTTACATTTCCAAACATTATTTTTGCCATTAAATGTAATAATCCAGTGAGATTTTTTTTTTTTTTTGCACAAGGAATCTGACAGCAGCCATTCCTCCACACAGAGATGTGATCTCCGCATCATCCAGTCTGTGTGTAATGCCATAAAGAAATTGAACAAACTGAGACTAAATCCAGAAGAACTGTGGCAATGTCTCCAAAATGCTTCAAAAAACCTGCAAAGCTACAGTACTATACAAAGTTAAACATAAATAGATTTTATTAATTAACTTCTATTAAATTAAATCAACATTTGGTCTGACCACACTATGCGTAAAAAAAAAAAAAGCTTTCGTCTTAGTTGCACCTGGCATTGGTTTTCAGGCAGTTTTGCAGTTAGGTTTCTTGAAGTGTCTTGGAGATATTGCCACAGTCCTTCTGGATTTAATCTGTCTCAGTTTGTTGTCTTTCTTCATGTTATTCCAGACAGACTGGATGATGGTGTGATCAGATATCTGTGTGGAGCACTGGTTGTTGTCAGACTCCTTGTGAAAACAAAAATCAAGACAAAAAAAAAGAGACAAAATCAGAGGTCACAGTAATGCTTCCACATGTTTGTGCAGGTGAGTATATTTGATCTGAATCAGCTTTTAGCCATTTGTTTTAAACCTCTATGTTCCTCCAGTTGACATCATCATATAAACTGCCAATGATATACAGATGCATCACAATAAATTATAATGTCATGGAAAAGTAGATTTATTTCAGTAATCCAACTCAAATTGTGAAAACTGTGTATTAAATAAATTCAATACACACAGACTGAAGTAGTTTAAGTCTTTGGTTCTTAAATTTGTGATGATTTTGGCTCACATTTAACAAAAACCCACCAATTCACTCTTTCACAAATTAGAATACTTCGTAAGACCGATGTAAACAATTACAACAATAAGTACATTGCTGGCCTTCTGGTAAGTATGTTATTTTACTCAGTACTGGGTAGGGGATCATTTTGCTGTAATTACTGCCTTAATTCCGCATGGCATTGAGGTGATCAGTTTGTGGCACTGCTGAGGTGGTATGGAAGCCCAAGTTTCTTTGACAGTGGCCTTCAGCTCATCTGAATTTTTGGTCTCGTTTCTCATTCTGCTCTTTCCAATACCCCATAGATTCTCTGTGGGGCTCAGGTCTGGTGAGTTTGCTGGCCAGTCAATCACACCAACACCATGGCCATTTAACCAACATTTGCTGCTTTTGGCAGTGTGGACCGGTCCCAAAAATGAAATTAGCATCTTCAAAAAGCTGGTAAGTAGAAAGAATCATGAAGTACTCCAGAATTTCTTGATAAATGGGGTGCAGTGGCTTTGGTTTCCAAAAAAAAAAGAAAAAAAAAAAAAAAAAATACCAGCAGATGACATTGCACCTCAAATCATCACAGACTGTGGAAAACTTAAAACTGGACTTCAATAAACGTGGGCTATAAGCTTCTCCACCCTTCCTCCAGACTCTAGGACCTTGGTAACCAAATTAAATACAAAACATGCTCTCATCTGAAAAGAGGATTTTGGACCAATGGCCAACAGTCCAGTTCTTCTTCTCCTTAAGAAGCCTTTGACACTGTCTGTGGTTCAGGAAATTCCTTGACATGTCTGTGTGTGGTGGCTCTTGATGCCTCAACCGCAGCCTCAGTCCATTCCTTGTGAACTTCAATCAAATTCTTGAATTGATTTTGCTTGACAATCCTGATAAGGCTGCGGTTCTCTCGTTGGTTGTGCATCTTTTTCTTCTACACTTTTTCCTTCCACTCAAAGTTCTGTTAACATGCTTGGATAAAGCACTCTGTGAACAGCTTGTTTGGCAATTCATTTTTGTGGCTTACCCTCCTTGTGAAGGGTGTTAATGATTGTCTTCTGAAGAACTGTCAGATCAACAGTCTTCCCCATGATTATGTAGCCTAGTGAAATAAATTGAGAGACCATTTTGAAAGCTCAGGAAACCTTTGCTGGTGTTTTGAGTTGATTAGATGATTGGCATGTCACCATATTCTAATTTGTTTAAATCTGCCAATCACAACACATTAGTTAACTAGCCAATCAGAGCACATTTTTCTTTTCAGAATGACGATATATATATATATATATATATATATACACAAATGTGTGCATTTTAGAAAGGCGGGACATAGAGTAGTGTAAAGGAGGCCAGCGAGTAGGTGCTATGCAGGTAAATGCCCTCACTCCCCTGATCTCAAGAAGCTAGGGGCTACAGTCTTTAGCCTCCTTGTTAGTGTGCCCTCTTCCCATGCTGAAGTCCTGGGTTTGAGACCCACTTGAAGCAAGGACGAGGTGTGGTGTAACAGACCCGGGAGATAGGGGTTACAGTAGCAGCAATAATGTACGGTTTGTGAACACATTGCATTACACCAAATACACAAAATAATGTTCTTTTTAGCAACATCATATGACCCCTTTAAAATTAACAAATTTGACATGCCCACTCACCTCACCCCAGAACTGCTTTGGTTATTATATATTTAATTGATAAGGTAGTGCATGATGTAGCCTATAGAATGCAGTTGCATGCCCCCAAAATTCAAGATATTGGGGCAAAATGTGGACTGTGGTTGAAACACGAGCCGAATCAAAAGCAAGATAAACAACCAACCAACTCTTTCACAGAACAGCTTTCAAAATTAACACCACTAGAACAATTATTGACAATTTCAATTCGGAGAAGGGATTTTCAAATTTGGGGCAAGTAATCAAGATGCAACGCCGGCCAGCACATGTAAACCTATGAGAGTAATAAACAAGATCCTTGGATTGACTTCTCCACACCTAACAGAACCAGAGTGAAATTCTTAAGGGGACCTGTTAACCTCTGGTCCCACAGAACATCTTTTGTCAGAGAATGGCACAGAAACTGTCTTTTCTAGATATAGATGGACCAAAATGAACTCAAAATGACTTAAATTAATATCAGTCCATCGCTTAACTCCATATTCATTTATATGTAAACCACACATTTGACTATGATCTTTATAATCACTTATTGTGTGTGTATTTTAATAAATATGGGATAGCTTAAGGATTCATATTCATGTTTAGTATGTTTGTGCTTCAATCTGCTTGCTTGAAATGTTTCTGACCATCAGTTATTTGTCAAGTGTATCATATTCTTGCAATATATTTTCCGGACTATAAGTCACACTTTTTTTCATAGTTTGGCTGGTCCTGCGACTTATAGTCGGGTGCGACTTATTTCTCAAATTTAATTTGACATGAACCAAGAGAAATGAACTAAGAGAAAACATTACTGTCTACAGCCGCGAGAGGGCGCTCTATGCTGCTCAGTGCTCCTGTAGTCTACACTGAGCAGCATAGAGCGTCCTCTCGTGGCTGTAGACGGTAATGTTTTCTCTTAGTTCTTGGTTCTAAATGAATGCGACTTATAGTCCAGTGCGACTTATATGTTTTTTTTTTCCTCGTCATGACGTATTTTTGGACTGATGCGACTTACACTCAGGTGCGACTTATAGTCCGAAAAATACGGTAGTAGACCTACATTTTTTTTTCTTCTTTTTTTCACTACAGGCAGACCATCTGTTGCAGACATTTGAATCAAAATAGCTTTCAACGGACCCAATTGCCACCCAAAGTTGCCTCACATTCACCCATGCACTCACTCACTCATACACCGACTGCGGTGTCAGTCATTCAAGGCGCCATCCAGCTTGTCGGGAGCAGCTGGGGTTAGGTGTCTTGCTCAAGGACACCTCAACATTTGGTCAGGTGTAGCCGGGGATTGAAGTACCAACCTTCCGGTTTGTAGACAACCTACATGAGCCACTGCTGCCCATGTTCAAAATGTTCAGGTAGTTTTTATAATTTTTCATATATTCAGCCATTTTAATTTAGTAAATATTGTTTGCGCCACATCCTTTTTATAACATCTGATCAGGTTAATGTGGGACCTTTCCTAATAATTTTTTACCTGGTCTTAGCAGGATAACATAACATTGTGTAATGAAAATACATATTAGTAAACTATAACTATAGCTATAGCTAAAATTGCAAATATCTTGACTGCTACTGTAAATTTTCTAGGTGTGCTTAGGTAAGCTGGGATAAAGGCAATCCAGACAGCACAAAATATGAGCATGCTGAATGTGATGAATTTGGCTTCATTAAAGTTATCAAGCAGCTTCCAAACTAGAAAATCCAAGATAACCAAGCACAGCCCAGAAACTTACAGCTGAGCTTAATCTGCATTCTAGGATGGTCTTTTCTCTGTTTTAGCTCATATTCATGTATGGGGAAGGTGTGGATATCGTTAAGATGAGGACCTGTTCAAGAGTAAAGCCAACAACACTGATTCTCTGTTGAAGAGGTCCAAATCATTCGATTACATTTATTCCTGGAAGTGTAGATTTACAAGCTATTAACACCACTATTGTTTTTCCTAAAACACAAGAGATACAGATGACAAAAGTGATCCGAAATGCTGGGTGCTGCAACACATGGAACCTCTCAGTGGGTCGACCAATGAAAGTAAATGAAAAGAGGAAACACAGAGTCAATGAGAGGAGCAGCAGGAAGCTCAGCTCTGAGTTGTTGGCTTTGACTATCGGTGTCGTTTTAGTGAAAAAAAAAGTATATATATATATATATATATACAGTACAGACCAAATGTTTGGACACACCTTCTCATTCAAAGAGTTTTCTTTATTTTCATGATTATGAAAATTGTAGAGTCACACTGAAGGCATCAAGGGCTATTTGACCAAGAAGGAGAGTGATGGGGTGCTGCGCCAGATGACCTGGCCTCCACAGTCACCAGACCTGAACCCAATCGAGATTGGTTTAGGGGTGAGCTGGACCGCAGACTGAAGGCAAAAGGGCCAACAAGTGCTAAGCATCTCTCAGGGAACTCCTTCAGGACTGCTGGAAGACCATTTCAGGTGACTACCTCTTGAAGCTCATCAAGAGAATGCCAAGAGGGTGCAAAGCAGTAATCAAAGCAAAAGGTGGCTACTTCGAAGAACCTAGAATATGACATATTCAGTATATTTTCAGTTGTTTCACATGTTTTTGTTATGTATATAATTCCATATATATCTTATTGATAAGAATGGTATGGACACAGATGTTGCTGCTGCCAGCAGTGTTCATTAAAAGTCTGCGGTTACGTTGAGTCTTTTGAGAATAGACAAGGCTTTACGAGCTAATCAAAGCAAATGATTGTGGTTACATACAGCTTCCTTAACTCTGTTTTAAAGGTTTGAGAGCTATGAGTGATGAAATACCAAAATAAAACAATAAACTGTCTTGGCTGTCTATAGGCGGAAATTAATCTGCACGCAAAATTGGCAATCGCATTGAACCTTTAGACAAGAGAAAAGGCTTCAGTAGTTAACCAAAGCTAATGACTGTTGTTACATACATCTTCCTAAACTCTATTTTAAAGGTTTGTGAGCTATACATGATGCAATACAAAAAAACAATGCACTGATTAAGTTGTCTTATAGGCGGTCATTTGCCTAATCTGCTCGCCAATTTACCTTCGAGGCTCACAGGCTTCCTTATGCACCGAAGCATGTATGTAACCTAACTATTTTCACTCGTTATTGTATCCAAAGAGGCTTACTTGGCGCCAGTACACAGCCTTTTTTTCTCCCATAAATAAAAACCTTGCTACTTTGGGTGTTTTACATGCCAAGAGATGCAAAGTCTATACAGTAAGTAGGCCTATCAGTTGAACTTAATCATTAAAATAATAATAAAAACAATTTAATGGTGGTATCCAAAACATCCAATTTAATTCAAGTATTATATTAGATACATTTTAAAACTTCAATGCACATGCATAATAAGCCTAGTATTAAGTAGATATTTGAAATACATTAATAACTGATATCATAGTGTAACACAGATAACATTGTCATCATATTGACTGTGTTAATACTGCATCCTATATTAAAAGGTTAGTTCACCCAAAAAGGAAAATTATGTAATTTATGACTCATATACCCTCATGTCGTTCCAAACCCGTAAGACCCCCGTTCATCTTCGGAACACAGTTTAAGATAACGAGTCAATCTTTCATTCGTTATCTGGCTTGGCTTGGTGTTCATCTTCAGTTCTCTCTTCACAGCAGTTCAGTCAGTGTACTGTTTGAGTAAATTAATTACTCCAGGATATTGGTTTGTTTTAACTCGGAGGGAGTGTTAACCACATTGAAAAAGTTAACAGCTTAAGTCATTTGTGGATTAATGCTTATTGGAGACGCGAACCATTTCAAACAATTCAGTTTGATTTGGTGAACTGGTTCAAGAAGATCCAGTTACATTGAGTGATTCGTTTGCGAACCAGATATCACTATATTGCAATGAACGCGCAAAGAACAGACCCACAAGAGCAGACAATGCTGAATAAAGTCATAGTTTTTGTTATTTTTGGACCTAAATTTATTTTCGATGCTTCAGCAAATTCTAACTGACCCTCTGATGTCACATGGACTACTTTGAAGATGTTTTTATTACCTTTCTGGACATGGACAGTATACCGTACACACACTTTCAATGGAGGGACAGAAAGCTCTCGGACTAAATCTAAAATACTGTGTTCCGAAGATGAACGGAGGTCTTACGGGCTCTTACGGGGTTGGAACGACATTAGGGTGAGTCATTAATTACATAATTTTCCTTTTTGGGTGAACTATCCCTTTAAGCTAGTGAAGCAAATTGTCTTAAAATCTGTTAAGTCTTTTGGGATGACTTCCTTCAGGTCTTGGAGGTGTTTGGATTTCAGCTCTTTGATCTTCAGGTGGTCTGAATAGAGGCCGCATCTGACACAGACAAGGTTGCTGCAAAAAAAAAAAAAATTAATGAAAGTCAAATGATCATTTCCCTAAATTATACAGCATGTTTACGTATGATAACGAGGCAAGAAGCCAGCTAGCTTGCTTAAAGTGATAAACAACATGGCAAAGGCAGCTACTTGTTGAACATGATTGCATGCCTTGACATTGTAAGATACAATCCTGTTTTATCTGCAATGCACAAGGTTTAGTCTGCATTGCAGTGGATT
Source organism: Carassius gibelio (assembly GCF_023724105.1). Lineage (NCBI taxonomy): Eukaryota > Metazoa > Chordata > Actinopteri > Cypriniformes > Cyprinidae > Carassius > Carassius gibelio. The sequence continues at coordinate 16,243,881 of NC_068388.1, forward strand.
GTCTTGCGCTAAGTTCAGATCGGCATACGAGCGCCAGAAATAGCGGTGGTCAAGAATTTTTTTAAGCTATCTCACCAAACATGACAAAAAAACAATGCATAGTGGCTAACTTGGTCAACAGCATGCTATTTTTGTGCATTTAATTCATTATCCTCGTCAGAAACAAAAACATGGAAGATTTCAGTCAACAAGATAGCTACCGTCCAATGCTAGACCTAGCAGAAAGAAAAATCTAGCATCCTCAGAAACAATACATGACACCTCAGCACTACCATTACTTCAAGATAAAACTGTTATATATAATAAACATAAACTATTATTATATCATTCATATAACTGAACCATGAATAAACATTGTTTTGAGGATATTTACCTCAGAGGACGTGCTGCTCGACGAGGATTTGTTGCGATTCTCATCTTGATTATGCTGCGAAGCTCCGGCGGTGTGAAGAAGAGGTTGAAGTGTCCAGACAGTTGAAGTGTCCAATGTAGTTACGAGATCTGCTCTCAAACTATTTTTAAGACTTTAGATTGGTTAATAATTTGTCAAATTAACATACCCACGTGGGGACTGACCAAAAGCATGGATTTGTGAAAAATATGAAATTTACAAAATGTGGACATAGGAGTTCCCCCCGACAGTGATATATATACAATACAGACCAAAAGTTTGGACACACCTTCTCATTCAAAGAGCTTTCTTTATTTTCATGACTTTGAAAATTGTAGATTCACACTGAAGGCATCAAAACTATGAATTAACAGATGTGGAATTATATATGGAATTACATACATAACAAAAAAATGTGAAACAACTGAAAATATGTCATATTCTAGGTTCTTCAAAGTAGCCACCTTTTGCTTTGATTACTGCTTTGCACACTCTTGGCATTCTCTTGATGAGCTTCAAGAGGTAGTCACCTGATATGGTCTTACAACAGTCTTCTTAGTCCCCGAGAGATGCTTAGCACTTGTTGGCCCTTTTGCCTTCTGTCTGCAGTCCAGCTCACCCCTAAACCATCTCAATTGGGTTCAGGTTCGGTGACTGTGGAGGCCAGGTCATCAGGCGCAGCACCCCATCACTCTCCTTCTTGGTCAAATAGCCCTTGATGCCTTCAGTGTGACTCTACAATTTTCATATTCATGAAAATAAAGAAAACTCTTTGAATGAGAAGGTGTGTCCAAACTTTTGGTCTGTACTATATATACAGAGCTGGGTAGATTACTTATGAATTGTAATCAGTTACTGATTACAGATTACATGAAAAAAATTGTAATCAGTAATATAATCTCTTAGATTAACATTTTTGGTAACGTAATCTGATTAATTTTGGATTACATTTAGATTACATTTGAGCTAACCCTTATTTGATATCACATATATTCAGTTAGCCTAATCTTGTACTTATATATATAAATATATTTAAATATATAAAATATTCAGCAAAAAAGCCACAATATCTTATTTGTCAAGTGCAATATATGGACAGTTAATACTTAGAAAATACTAACACTAATTTACCTTGCTGTTAGAGTTTGCTAGTAACACTGGGAAAAAAAATCACATCTTATGATTTTAAAGCATATTTACTTATAATTAAGTACATTTTGAAAACCAATATTGAGAAACATGAAATTCACAGCAATATCACTACTAGGTAAAATATTTAATCTAAAAAAGAGATTAAACCCAAGATGGCCGCTAAACCAGCGCCACAGCACAAGTTGGCCGCCAGCCCAGCGCCTCAGCACAAGATGGCTGCCAGCCCAGCGCCACAGCACAAGATGGCCACCAGCCCAGCGCCACAGCCCAAGATGGCCGTCAGTCTAGCGCCACAGCACAAAATGGCCGTCAGTCCGGCGCCACAGCACAAGATGGCCGCTAACCCAGGGCCAATGCCCAAATTGGCCACCGGTCCAGCGCCACAGCCCAAGATGGCCGCCAGCCTAGCGCCACAGCCCAAGATGGCCGACTCAACGTCTGAGGCGCCAGGGCCACCGACTCGCCATCGTAGAGGGCGGAGGGCGAGGATACAGACTTCTACCGTTTCTCAAAGCCTGGGGGACGTTCCCGAGGCAGTGCCCGAGGCCGTTCCCGATGCAGTTCCCGAGGCGGTGCCCGATGCTGTTCCAGAGGCCGAGGCAGTGCCCGATGCTGTTCCGGAGGCCGAGGCGGTGCCCGATGCTGTTCCGAAGGCCGAGGCGGTGCCCAATGCTGTTCCGAAGGCCGAGGCGGTGCCCGATGTCGAGGCAGTGCCCGTTGCTGTTCCAGAGGCCGAGGCGGTGCCCGATCCTGTTCCGGAGGCCGAGGTGGTGCCCGATGGCGAAGCAGTGCCCGTTGCTGTTCCAGAGGCCGAGGCGGTGCCCGATCCTGTTCCGGAGGCCGAGGCGGTGCCCGAGGCTGTTCCCAATGCAGTTACTGAGGCGGTGCCCGAGGCTGTTCCAGAGGCCGAGGCGGTATATGTCTCTTCCACTAGAAGTCCTCCTTTCTCACGGTGTCTGTCACCAGATCACTTCCTGTTCCCTTATTTGGTCACCTTCCTCCTTGTTGTGTAATTGATTGTTTCCCCACCTGTCTCCTGTTTCCTCATTATCCTTCTGTGTATAAATACCCAGTCTGTCTTAGTCTGTGTTACGGAGTCCTTGTTTAATGTTACGTATTATTCATGTCCGTCAACTCTCGTCTTGCCTTGCTTTGTCTTGCCCTGTGTTCATGTCCTGTTTATGTCTGCTTTGGATTATGTTTGGTTTTGACCTCTGCCTGGACTGTTTCCCCTTTTGGATTTTCCCCCAATAAACGACTTGCCTGCATTTGGTTCTATCACCGTGTTTTCTATAACACTAACGTGACACAAAATATGAAATGTTGGAAAAATGCAATGATATTTTTAAATATGATATTAAACCTCCAGTAGGGGGTGACAAGTCACTGTCTTAATGAGTGAATCACTGATTCAACCGATTAATTCAAACGGCTGATTCATTCAATAAATGAAGGAGGTAATAGTTTTATAAATGGCTCACTGAATCATTGACTCATTTAAAAATGAATCATTTAGCTCGGAGATCCGCGACCGTTCTGCTTTGGCTTTGCTTAGAATTATTATTATTTTTTTAAATGAAGTTAAAATCCACAATGTCTCTTAAATGTAAATCAGTTAATATTACTTGTTTATTTAACTGATGTATAAAATCAATATCACATTTGCAATCGAGCTGAAAGTCGGAAAAACATCACTCCTGGTCGTGTGATGTTGCACATATTATACAGAATATATATATTTTTTTTTTGTATCACAATGTTTGTTTCTTTTTTGTGTGCTGTTCTTATAGTTTTAATTTCTCCGCGAGTCACACAGACTGCACGAGCCTCAACTGACGCGACCTTGATACTATCAATACATTATCTGTTATTAGTCACCGTTTACACTGAAAGTAATAAAATCAGAATCATTCTCTTCACAGTTTCGGTGATGCCCTAGTTATTTTTTGTTATTAAAATTTTGTTCAGGTTACTTGTCCATTCGAACTTGTCCGGAGGCATATGATGCTGCCAGTAGATGTCTGGGAGAAATTGTTCTCCCACTGATAAGAGATCTGTCAAGAGGGTGGTCCTTGGAGATATAGTTATGGAGATATAGTTCTTGGAGTTCTGGATATTCATGTTAGGTCAACTAGTGTGCTCTCTCCCTCAACTTTTTTGCTACCTCTTTTTCTGTCAGTGGGCCCTAATTTAAATTGCAGGAAAAGTGCAAAGTCTAAATTCTAAATAAAACCTAATTTTATAACAAAGACAATTCTTTATGAAATTAAATTATCTTATTTTAATACCATGAGTAAGATCCTAAGCAAAAACATTGGGTCACCACAATACTCCCACATGACACACAATGGCATGGCTGGAGTTAATCTTCAGGACACTTTGCTCATTGAGTGACTACACTATGCCTGTCATTTAAAATAGGGCCCAGTATCTCTTTCTCTCCACATCCCATCCATCTCCCTTTATCATCTCTAATTCATGTTTTGAATGTTCAAATACATGTCTGAAAGCAAACATCAAGGTTCATTATGCATTGTTACTTTTGACCCAATGCAACTTTTATGAGTTTTAACCTAAACATATAATATTTCACCTAATGGTAATAGTCATAGTTATGAAATATTTATGAAGGATATGTTTATGCTGTTTTATCCCATTGTGACAATTGATTCTCTAGAAAATAGTGTATGGTTTTTTCATGATTGAAATAAACATGTTCAAGTTGATGGTTGTGTCATATTTATATATCTCCTCACATCTGTCCATTTCTTTCAACAACACTCACCATAAGTCATTATTTAAGCCTTTAAATTTGCTTTATGTATCAGTGCGCTTTTCGTTTATGTCATTACCAAAACACTATGTCATTACCAGAACAGTATGTCATTACCCCCACATTGCTTAATTTACAGCAAACATACATTTAAAACTGTTTTATGTTCAATCTTGAGGTGCTGCATGAAAAGCCTAATGAAATACTCATCCACCTATTCAAAGAAAAAACATCTAAAATTAATTTTCCAGAAATTAAACAAAAGTGTGCTTTGATGAACACAGAATAACACATTTTGATGGTAAGAACAAGAAAATATATGTAATTCGCTGAATGGAAACATTTTGTTTTTTATACGTATTGTTGAAGGTTAACAATGTTTGCAAGATAAATGAGTTTAAATGATCTCCTTGATACATTCTTTGCATTATGAGACTTTTTGATGTTGTGATGGGAATGACATTTTGCAGTGCCAGTTGGCAAATAGATATAAAATACTCAAATTATATTTAAGCTCAGGCGTGGCCATTATTATATCTTTACATCAAAGCATGTAAACATTGTCTTGACATAATTCTAACAAAATTCAACCAAATTTCATTCATCAACATGTAAGATGGCAAAATAGCCCCCAATTGAAGAATCACCCAGTAACAATGAAGAAATATCAACATTACAAAAATATATTAAAGGACATGAAATTCCCAGCAATAACTTTGGTAGGTCAAAGATTTCCATTGACAGCAAATTAATCCATGGTGGGCAGAGTTTACACTGAATAGTGACATTTTGCCATGTCTTAAAAAAAAAAAAAAATTAAATGATGTCTGAACATCCAGTGATTAAAGGCTGCGTTCCCCTCCATATTCTTCTGAGGGTGATTCTGATCCCCCTCCCCGTCTCCGCGGGAAAAACTCGAAGATTCACGAACGTATATAAGCGGCAGGTTTATTAGGAAAAAATATAAACGTATAAAAAAATAAATAAATTAGGAGAATCAATGATTTGTGAACGACTTCTTACCATTGTGTAAATAATATGTAATCATGTAATCCATAAAAAAGTAACTGTAGTCTGATTACGAGTATTTTAAAAAGTAGTTTACTCTAATTACAAGTACTTGAGTTTTGTAATCTGATTACGTAATCCATTTTACATGTAATCCGTTACCATCCAGTTTAAGCAATTACACAAAAAATAACAGAAAAAAATTTGCCGCCTTTTTAATAACTTATTTTTGCACCGCAGAACGTTTCTCACTGGATGAGTTTCGGCGGACCGATTATACTGAAGCACCAACTAGCGTTCGCATATCACCGCAGCACATGATCGAACCTCAAGTATCACCTCAACGCAAAACAAATAGCAGCTAGCGTGGACTTTACACTTTATGTTGAACTATGTATTATTTTGTTGGTGCAACTGGCAGTTTATGTTAAACTCTTTATTGTTTTAGCCAAGGTTATTGAGAGTTGGACTTAGTATGTTATGGCCTCTGAAGCAACAGAGAGATGTTTTCTAATAGTCAGGGCTTCCAATGTTCTGAATGTAATTGACAGTATTGTGTATTACTTAAAAAACACTTTACAGAAGGTTCCAGCGCCTATAAGCTACCTGAATTTCTGAAATGTACTATTTCTAAATTGTTTCTAAATATGCTATTGCTACACTTAATGGTAAAAATTGCACTGGTCTGCTAGACTTGGTTGAACAAAAATAAACAATATTTTGTTGCTTAAGCTTATGTATTCAGTCATTATTCAATGGTATACTATAAATCCATGTGAAAAAAAAATTACTTCGCACTGTTTTCAGATCAAATATTTATATGCGATTAAAATGCGATTAATTTCTATTAATTCATTACAAAGCCTCTAATTAATTAGATAAATTTTTTTAATCAAGTCCCGGCCCTAATATATATATATATATATATATATATATATATATATATATATATATATATATATACACATACAGGTCCTTCTCATGCATTAAGAGCTGGGGGTGAAAACTTTTGGAATTTGAAGATCAAGGTACATTGTACTTAATTTGTGTACCAGGAAACATACAAGTATCTTCTGTTGCTAACGAAGGATAGAACTAAATGGAAAAAAATTATATTTCAACAAAATAAGACAAATTTGGCCATCTTCATCATGTTCAAAAGTTTTCTTAATGCATTTTGTTTTATTCTGGAGCATCAGTGAATGTTTGAATCTTTTTAAATAGTTGTGTTTGAGTCTCTCAAATGTCCTCAGTGTGAAAAGATGCATCTCAAAATCATAAAGTCACTGCTGGAAAGGGGTCAAATATGCAAAGATGCTGGAAAACTGAAGAATCTGCAGGACCTTAAAGATTTTTCTGAAGAACGCTGCTCAGTTTAACTGTTCAGAACAAACAAGGGACTCATGCACAACCATCACAAAACAGAAAGACAGTCGAGGATCATCACGTAACAGAACACAGTATTAAGAACCAAGGGTTCCCAAACTTTTGAGTGGGGTTATTTTAATAATTTCAGAATTTTTTTTGTCTTGTGGACTAAATGTTAATATCTTTTATGTACAATATCTTACCTTACTCAAGACAGTACTAAATAAAATATAACATGAATTTAGTATGATCTTTCTTATTTTTTGAAAATTACTCATATTTTCACAGATTCTGCAAGGGGTGCCCAAACTTTCGAGCCCCACTGTGTATATATATATATACTAACTGATCATATAGCTTATCATTCACTACTCCTTTATACAAGTGCTTTAAGTTATGTTCTGAGGACAGTTTCATGATCATTTAGATTAAAAACTTGTTAAATGTTTCCATTTGATCCTTTTTCAATGAATTGCAAGAGTTAAAAGACCAATTAAACAAGCATTACCTGATGTTTTACTTATTTCTCCTCTGGAGGGCATGGGATACAATCAAAACAGCAGATGGGCCTTCCTTTCTGTACTGCTTTCCTAGTGCCTAGGGGACAGCTCTCACTACACACAGACACAGGCACCTGCCACACACCAGGGAAATCTCTTGAACAACATCATAAAAATAATATGCTGTTTAATATGTTTTGCATGTTTACACATGTTTGTCTGTGCCATTATGGTGCATTGCTGCATCACATGTGCACTTGGGGATTTTGTTTTGATTGGAAAGTCAATCTGAAAAGAGAGTCTTACAATCCTTAGGCCTCCTCCCCAGATGATGTTGACATTGTTCACAGTAAACTGTTGCCCAAAAGGCTGAATTGCATCATAGTTGCCAATAGTCGCTACTTACATTGTGCCTATTGTGACTTTTTGTAAGTTTACCAGTTCGAATCTTGCAGGGGAGTCAACTTTTCTATCGAAAATACTGTTTCTCCCCCATTCATGGTGAAATTCACAGTCTGCATATAATGTAAAATCTAAAAATAATAATAATAATAATAATAGTAATAATAATCACAATAATCTTTTCTTTGCATCATTTAGTTTACTTTCATATCTACATATATTTAAAGTTAGATATTTATATTTTCTATATAGAATTTATTTGACCTGCTATGGTTGTATTGTAGTAGGTTGAGCACAGGTGACATTAGCAAATGGACATTTTTGATGATTACAATACAATAGATTATGCAGTACATAAGCTGTTGCATACACAGCCTTGTAGACATTATTGGCATATCTCAGATCATACTCATCAGTGAAAGGATGTTTGATATATTTCACGTGCTCTGAGCCATTGCATGCCCTTTGCAATGCATTTGGGCTCAATGAGCATTGAAAAATGCTTTCCCAGAATTCTTTGAGAAACATGCTTTTTGGAAATTGTGAGGGGTTGAGTTTTGTAGAAAAGGGCCTAGTCATTCTTTTCAGAACCTCTTAACAGGCTGGCATGTTGCATTGTACATCGGGATCTGCTGGCGGGACATCAGAAGTCATGTGAAGGTCAATGGTCGGCTGTTTCCGGCTCTACTGAACTTGGGAAGCTCAGTCAGCCTTATCTAAGCTCACCTCCTTCCGCGCTACAGCGAAAAGAAGGCTATTCTTCCGATTACGTGCGTGCATGGGGACACACAACAGGTGCCAGCTTGCCGCATGACGATCTCCACCGCCCCAGGGTCCTGGCCTATCAAATTCGGAGTGATGAAGGACCTTCCAGTGCCCGTCCTCCTGGGAAGAGACTGGCCAGGCTTTGACTGTCTGTTAACCACTGCCACGCAACCTGCCAGCCAAAAAGGGAACCACCGAGCATGGCGTCTGATGAAAAGGTCTCGTCGACACCCCGTCCTCCTAGCCTCAGACAGTGGAATAGATGGTGAGTCCCCTTCCCATAACTCTAACCTATAATATGATGTCTTCCATCAGGTAATGAGATTGGGCTTGTTCAGCATGAAGATGACCTGCTTAAGCATTGCTGGATGCAGGTGCGTTCTATGGAGGGAAAGTGGACTCAGACCCCATCCTCTCCCACACTTTATTCTTGAGAACTGCCTGCTACACTGTGTTGCCCAGCAAAGGGGGAAGGAAAAATGGATTTTGGTGATGCCCCGCTCGAAAACCGAAACCAACACGGAAACCGTAGTTGTTGACGTGAACCCCCACCTGTCAGCTGCCCAGAAAACCGAGCAACAACACCTGATCGGTCAGAAGACCCAGGTACTCCATCATGACATCAGAACACCCCCAAGTATGGTGACCCATACTCAGAATTTGTGTTCTGCATTTAACCCATCCGAAATGCACACACACAGAGCAGTGAACACACACACACACACTGTGAGCACACACCCAGAGCAGTGGGCAGCCATTTATGCTGCGGCGCCCGGGGAGCAGTTGGGAGTTCGATGCCTTGCTCAAGGGCACCTAAGTCGTGGTATTGAAGGTGGAGAGAGAGCTGTTCATGCACTACCCCCACCCACAATTCCGTCCGGCCCGAGACTAGAACTCACAACCCTTTGATTGGGAGTCCAACCCTCTAACCATTAGGCCACGACTTCCCCCTAAGCAAAGGCCCTATCAGATCCCTTAAGCGTGTTGGCAGGCTATTGAGACAGAAATCCAGCAGATGTTGAAGTTAGGGGTGATAGAACCACCGTGCAGCCACTTTCCATCATTTGATGGATATCCTGTTATGGGGGCATCAACAATATGCCGCTGCCTATATGGGTGACGTGGTGATCCACTCAGAACGTTGGGATGACAACCTTAACCATCTGCAGGGTGTGCTAATGGAGCTTCAGAGAGCTGGACTCACCTCCAACCCTCGCAATTGTCATCTAGCACTCTTCGAGGTGAAGTACCTTGGCTTTCGGGTGGGACGCTGTCTCATAAAACCCCAGGAGAAGAAAGTGGAGGCAGTGAACGCCATCCCGAGACCCAGCACAAAGACTCAGGTACAAGCTTTTTTTTTGTGGTTGGCGGGGTATTATCGCTGCTTCATCCCTAACTTCTCCTCTCTAGCCACCCCTTGACAGACCTGACCAGGAAGGGAGCCAGAATGAATTACCTGGAACTCTGATGTGGAAGAGGCCTTCCAGGGGGTGTGAAGTGGGTGCTAACTTCTGAACTGGTCCTACATGCCCAGGACTTCGGCTGTCTCTTCCTGCTGCAAACGGATGCTTCCGAAACAGGATTGGAAGCTGTTCTGTCTCAAGTCCAGGAAGAACATTCCATGTTATTTATTAGCAAAAATCTGTCCCCAGTCGAGATAAATTATGTGACCATGGAAAAAGAACGAGCATCCCGAGCTTATATCAGCATTGCCCTGGAAACGGACAAGGTACACCTTCACGCACACATCATGGGCTGATCGTCACAGCTGGAAGTCATCAGCCGCGTGAGGCCCAACGGTGTTTGAGACATACTCAGACATATTCAGCTCAGACCTTCAGACTCGTCTGACTCGCATTGCTGTATAACTGGTCAGACTTACCTTCCCAAAAAATCCTGTTTACTTTTGTTATCTGAGCAATGAAGGCCTTAATACTTAATTTCCACTAGAGGGGGCGACAGGTTTTAAAAAAATCCAGTCTACTCTTTTTCTGTTAACATAAATGACAAATAAATGCATGAATTTCATGTGTCCTGCCATGAATATGCCATATCTGTGTACAAGAATAAACCTCAGACTTCAAGCTGTATAACTACTTAACCTGTTAGCCTGCACCCTGACGCCCATGTCCTCAACACCCCTCAACTTTCACATGTCAATGTTTACGAATACGTAGATTAAATGAAACAGGACAAATTTAATCTTGACAAACTATATACCATTATAAAGATCTAAGCCTCAAGCATCGATGACGGATTGCTTTTTTTCAATGAAAAGCTTATAAAGAATAAACACATCCACAGCTGTAAATCCTGGTTTAGTTAGGAAGGTAAGGGTCCACTGAACGACATCTCATGGAGCATGTTTAGGTCAACAAAGTTATAATGGATGGATGATAATTCCTTTGTTTACATTTCAGTTCTTCAGGGACAGTATTGTTGTGTCCGTTATGGAATAATTCATGCTCAGAAACTGCGTCTTGGTAGTAAAAAATGGCATGGTTTTTCAGCGTACAGTGTCACAAACAGAATAAGACGATCCACCAAAAAAAAATGAAAGATAGATGAAAGATAGTTTATTTGAATTTTGGCGCTCTCCCGTGACGGCTCGTGATGCGCACTCTGACGCACCTGTCATCTGATGGAGGCAGAACTTAGCGATCACCTTTTTCTTTGTTTTATTTTTCAACAGTTTTCATATATGTATGAGTGTGTTTTATGTTGAATTGGCCTGTCTCTGCATGATTACCATCTGTTTGAATGCAAATCAGCTTGTTATTACTGTGTAATCACGGATTTCATGGCTATAGATGAACGTCATCTATATGATTAGAGAGTAGTTTATTGACTTTATGGCGCATTTGTATTATTACCATCCCTATAACTGGTCATCAGCACATTAGCACACATTTTAATTGTAATTCATTGTAAATGCTGCATTTCTAGCAATCTCAGGATGTTCTGTAATTGGCATACAAAGTTAAATCTTTTTTATTTTATTTGTTTACTTTCCTTACTCAAATTATTCTTATTGTATTTTTCTAGTGCTCAAATAAATCACGTTTCTGTCTAGTGTTTTACACTTGAAAAAAAAAAAATATGCAGTGGTATGTTTAATGACTAAAATATTTTGTAGAAGCCTTCAATACAGTTGGTAAATATTTTTTTATTTTTGAGGGGTGAGGGGGTCTAGACATAGTCTCAGAAAAATATTTGCAGGAATCTAATTTTTCATGATATCTTCTTCAGATTTGAAATATAAACTCATGAGACTTTCAATCCATTACTTTTCTAGATTAGATGGATTAACAATAAAAATAAAAAAAATAACAAAAATCAGTGTGGTAAAAAAAAAAACATTTCAAGGCACTTCAGCGTCTATAACTTTTAATATTTTTGAGAATTATCAAATCTGGTTGATAAAAATGAAAAGCCCAAAGGGTCTTCTTTTCAAAGACACCAAAATTATATGGTGGTATTATATACAAAGGAACTGTTAAAATTGTAAGTTAGGTAGGGCACTTTCAGCTGTGAGTCTCATAATGGAGGGTGCTGGTTAAAAGTAAAAAAATAAAAATAAAAAAAAAGTTCGCATTTCGCAGGTTAAAAGTTCGCATTTTGGCTTTTTCAACCTACATCCAAATTTATTTTAATATATTGTTTATTCACAATGTTTTATGCATTTAATGTTTGTCCATCTGGAACTTTTATTTGTCATGAGCTGTATATTTTAACATGTTCTAGGTGTTGAAAAATGAATGCAATGAATGTAAAGAGCTAGTGTCAGCCCAGTCCTGCACCTGGAGGGCCAGTGTCCTGCAAAGTTTAGCTGCCCCAAAAAACACACCTAAGCTAAGCAAGGTTATCAGGATCAGTAGCAATGTCCAAGCAATGTGGTTGGAACTGGTTGGAGCTGAACTCAGTAAGTACAATGGAAAATGTAATCTGTAAAAATTTAATTTAATCCTTATAAAACATGCAAACAAAACTGCAAACTGTTCTACACAGAATTACATAAAACTCTTAGTGACTTCAAGAACATTAGAACATTGGATGTTACTGCAGGAAATAGGGAAATGCATACTGTTACACAAAACTCAGTGACTACAAGAACTTTGGATAGGCCTGCATTTAGGGGACTGTCTTGAGATCTCCATCCATTGTGTCAATACAGACCTTGCATCCCACCACACTCCTTCAGCATGGGGTTGAACACAGTCTCTTAAATGATAGCTGGCGGGGGGGGGGGGGGGGGGGGGGTGTATACCTTAGCTTAACGATACCTTGGAAGTGAAAGTGAAAAAAAAAGTGAAAGTGACATTCAGCCAAGTATGGTGACCCATACTCAGAATTTGTGCTCTGCATTTAACCCATCCGAAATGCACATACACAGAGCAGTGAACACACACACACACACTGTGAGCACACACCCGGAGCAGTGGGCAGCCATTTATGCTGCGGCGCCCGGGGAGCAGTTGGGGGTTCGATGCCTTGCTCAAGGGCACCTAAGTCGTGGTATTGAAAGTGGAGAGAGAGCTGTTCATGCACTCCCCCCACCCACAATTCCGTAGGGCCCGATACTCGAACTCACAACCCTTCGATTGGGAGTCGAACCCTCTAACCATTGGGCCACGACTTGGGGGGTGGGATATAATATAAAACAACTTTAACTACTGCAGCTGGTGCCAAATAAAAATGGAAAACAGCAAGTCAAATGTAGAATATAGGGCCACACACTTGCACCTAATGCAACACTGAATAGACTGAACATATGAACAATATTCATGTTACTGTTTTAGCACCATATTTGTTCCTTCTTGTTTACTGTGTTTTGGTTAAGCTATTTAATTATCCGATCTCCAATGGGATAACCGGACCAACTCACTATTTGTGAGCGGGGTGTGGTAGTAGCCTTGATGGAGGAAAAAAGTGACAAAAAAAAGTGCCATCAAAAGTGGCAAATGAGCTCACTAGAGCCAATGGCGCCTACCCATGCTAGAAGACCAGATAGCGGGAGAGGACAGGGGAAACACTCGTGAAGCAACCCCCCAAGAAACAACCACAAACCAATGAAAAGACAACCAAAGAAGCAAACCCTTGAGCTAGGCTGTTGTTTAAGATGTTGTTCTCAGGCGGAGAGAAGAAACATGAGTATGGGGTGGGCACGCTTATTGAGAAGGAAGTGTTCAAAAGCTTGATCGATTGGAAGCCGATCTCGTCACGTATCATGACGGCTCGCATTGCGGGACAAGGATTCAACGTTACCATCGACGACTAGTCACAAAGACCAGGAAATTTAAGAGTTTTACAGCCAGATGCAGCAAGTGCTTACCGAAACTGTGAAGCGAGACATCAAAAAAAAAATCATCATGCTGCCATAGGAAAAACAACAGATGAAATATGGAAGAATGTCCACGGCCAACATGGATACGGGTGTCTTAACGTACAAGGTGAACGCTTACTTCAATTATGTCAACTCAATGGAATGTGCGTGACCAACACATTTTTTCAGAACAAAGATAGTCGAAAAGTAAGTTTCACGAACCCGGGAGACAGAAGGTACATGATCGACTATATTCTGATCTACCAGCGATGGAGAACCACGGTGAGAAATGTGCGCAGCTTCCCAAGTGCCAGCATAGGTTCAGATCACAACCTTCTTATGGCTGAAATTAAGCTCTGATTTAGTACAGCGAAGCGAAAAGAAATTAAGCCGAAGCTGAACATCGAGAATCTTCTCACTTGCAAGGAAACAAGTTGTCAATATAGACTTAGTCGAATTAGACACTACGCTTGAGAAGATAAACAAAGTTTATAAAGAGGTCGCAAGTCAAATCATCGGACACATTAAACCAAAGAAGAACATCTGGATTAGCGACAAAGTTCTTGAGCTGGCTGATGAGCGACGACAGATAAAGAAGCTCATAAGCAAAGTCCTCACACAGAAACCCGGTTATAATGCTCTGACGAGAGAAATAAAGAAAGAGGTAGAAAGAAGCCGAGTCGAATGGGTAACAAAGCAGTGCGATAAGATAGAACAACTCAACAAGCGGAACGATACGAGGGCCCTTTTCCAAAAAGTGAGAGTACTTAAGACAGGAGTCGCTGTAAAAGAGCATAGCAACATCATTCGAAGCAAGAACAGAGAACATTTTACTACAGAGAGAGAGTGTGCGATGAGCTGCACCGAGTACTGCAGCGAACTGTACAACTACAACATAAACATTAATGTGGACAAGCTTAATAACCTGTAGCCAAATTAACATCATGAGAAGCTTCCGAGCACCTTGGAAAGTGAAGTCAGGGCTGCAATCAAGAAATTGAAAAGCAGGAAAGCGCCTGGTATCGACAGACTTGAAGGTGATCTTATTAGGATTGGCGGAAATGTGTCAGTGAAAGCCATGCACAAGATATGCAGCAGAATATGGATGACTGGTCAATTTCCGCCCCTATGGACCATGTCATTGATAGTCACGTGGCGAAAGAAAGGAGACACCACCAAGTGCAAAAACTACCGAACAATAAGCCTCATTTGCCATGCAAGCAAGATCATTCTTGAAATCATACGTAGTCGAATGAAGAACACAATCGAGATACAAGCACAAGCAGGCTTTCGAGCCGGGCGAGGAACTATCGAGCAGATCTTTGCCATATGACTTCTTGCAGAGAAACATCTAGCGCTACAAGACAAGGAGTTGTATCTGGTGTTCATCGATTTTAAGAAAGTGTTTGATCGAGTCTGGCATGAGGGCCTATGGTGAATTCTACATCATTACGGCATTCATCCAAAGCTAGTCGAGTTAATCAAGAACCTGTATGCTGAGACTGCAAGTGCGGTACGAATCGGCTCAACCGAATCAATCTGGTTAAGACAGAAGGTGGGTGTGCGCCAAGGATGTATCCTATCTCCCGATCTTTTTAAAGGGGGGGGGGGGGGATGCTATTTCATGCATACTGAGTTTTTTACACTGTTAAAGAGTTGGATTCCCATGCTAAACATGGACAAAGTTTCAAAAATTAAGTTGTACGTTTGAAGGAGTATTTTTGTTCGAAAAATACTCCTTCCGGTTTGTCACAAGTTTCGGAAAGTTTTTTTTCGAGTATGGGTCTGTGTGACGTTAGATGAAGTGGAATTTTCTTATATGGGTACTAAGGGCACTTCTCCCGGCAGAGCGCGCACTCCCGTAGAGCAGAGCAGAGACATTCACTGATCAGAGTGAGAGACCCAAATGTCACAAAAGAAGTGTGTTTTTGGTTGCCAGGGAAAGACAACCCTGCACAGATTACCAAAAAAAAAAAAACAGCATTAAGGGACCAGTGGATGGAGTTTATTTTTCCAGAGCATCAACATTGTGTAAGTGTTTTTGTTTGTTCCCTGCATTTCGAAGATGCTTGTTTTACAAACAAGGTCCAGTTTGACGCCGGATTTGCATATCGTTTATTTATTAAGGATAATGCAGTCCAAACGAAAAAGGGTCACGATCGTGTGTTGGAACCGCAGGCGGTGAGTAAAACTGCTTCAAATATCTCTGTGTTGTTAGCTTAGCTATCGGGGAATAAGCACATCAAGTAAACAACATGCTATGTTGTCATCAAACTGCACTTTCCACATGTACACCTTAAAAAAAATAAATAAAAAAAAGACGACATAAAGTGGAACTTAGTCATTTTCCAAAACCGCTAAGCAAATATATACAGTTTCAATACATACTACATAGAAATGTCCTGCTGTAATCGTTGCTGCTGCTCTTGTTAAATTTCAGCCTCTGGATCTGATTCTGGATCATAAATA
This sequence comes from Carassius gibelio, assembly GCF_023724105.1. NCBI lineage: Eukaryota > Metazoa > Chordata > Actinopteri > Cypriniformes > Cyprinidae > Carassius > Carassius gibelio. The sequence continues at coordinate 16,260,032 of NC_068388.1, forward strand.
TACGGCTGAATCTGACTGTTAGCCATGGTTTGTTTTGGATGATGTTTTTTTTTCCTCACGGTAATGTCACAGTTTCCAGATGCTCTCAACGCAAATGCTTACTCGCGCTCGTGATTCTTTAGCTCCACCCACACGTCACGCCTCTGGCCGCTCGTGCTTTTCCAGGAAAAAACGGTACAGACTATCTCTTATAAATATAATAAAACTAAAGACTTTTTGGAGTTATGAAAGATGCAGTACTACTCTATAGGTACTCAAGATTAACAGGATATTGAGTGAAAACGTGCATTTCACCACCCCTTTAATATTTTCTTGGAGCATATAATGAGAATGCCGCTTGAGAAAGAGAAACAACCAAACGTTGATGACGTGGCTGTCAACGGTAGACTTACCTTATTTTCTGGACTATAAGTCACACTTTTTTCATAGTTTGGCTGGTCCTGCGACTTATAGTCATGTGACACTTATTTCTAAAAATTAATTTGACATGAACCGAGAGAAATGAACTAAGGGAAATGAACCAACAGAAAACATTACCGTCTACAGCCGCGAGAGGGCGCTCTATGCTGCTCAGTGCTCCTGTAGTCTACACTGAAGAAATAGAGCGCCCCCTCACAGCTGTAGATGGTAATGTTTTCTCTTGTTTCTAAATAAATGCGACTTAGTCCAGTGCGACTTATATATGTTTTTTTCCTCATCGTGACGTATTTCTGGACTGATGCGACTTATAGTCTGAAAAATACGGTATTATCAATCTCAGGTTTGAGGACGACATCACGCTGATAGCTAAGTCACTGAATTGACTTCAAAGCCTCATTGACAAGATCAACAAAACGAGTAGGGATCACGGCATGGAGATAAGCGATTTGAAAACAGAATGGATGCTAATGAGTGTGAAGTCCCAAGACTATACACACCAAACTTTGTCTACATGATGCCAAAACATTAAGGAACTAAAATTGCAAATGGATTTTGGATAGCTTGAACAGTTTTACCATGGTGATTTTTTGAGTAAGAGTAAAAAAACTAAACATTAATTGCCATAGATTTTTTTTAAGGTGCAGCTTCCAAAAACTTGAGCAAATACGTATAGTTTCACAACTTTACAATGTTCTATGGATAACAGAAAATAAAAAAAAAACTGTCAGACATCTGATCTCACTCTGAGGCCACTCTCTCTGTGTGAAAGAAGGGAGGGGGGTTGGTGGCTGACTGTGTGTGTTGTTGGTGACTGAGTGTGGGTGTTGATTGTGTGTGTTGAGTGGGAGGGGGTGGGTGATGGGCTGGGTGACAGAGAGAGAACATCTCTTTAATCACAAGAAAAAAAGAATCATTAATTATGTGTTGTTTGGGTTTTTTCATTACAGATTATGAAATCTGCATTAGTTTGTAGGGCTCTGACAACATAATTGTTTATAATATATAAGTAGGTTATTAATTATGTTAATTACATCAAAAAATATACTAAACAAATAATAATACACATGGACTTATAATTCTTTATGCTGCAAATAATAATTTGAAACTCATTTGATACTGACCTGTGACAGACATCCTGTGACATGACATTTATCTCAATTTACACAATCTACAGATGAAGTTTAAGCTGTAATGCAGGCAAAAATATTTCACAAATGCTTTTAGATGAATAAAATCAATAAAAATGCTTTTTCATAGTGAAAATTAGATATTCTGATGATTTTTTTTTTCAAAGCACATTTTACCAATTCCAAATCACATCAATCTTAATAACTAGATATTTAATCATTTATGATTGATATATACACTCACTTAAAGGATTATTAGGAATTTCTCATTAATGCAATTATCTAATCTACCAATCACATGGCAGTTGTTTCAATGTATTTAGGGGTGTGGTCCTGGTCAAGACAATCTCCTGAACTCCAAACTGAATGTCAGAAAGGGAGAGAAAGGTGATTTAAGCAATTTTGAGCGTGGCATGGTTGTTGGTGCCAGACAAGCCGGTCTGAGTATTTCACAATCTGCTCAGTTACTGGGATTTTCACAAACAACCATCTAGGGTTTACAAAGAATGGTGTGAAAAGGGAAAAACATCCAGTATGCGGCAGTCCTGTGGGCGAAAATGCCTTGTTGATGCTAGAGGTCAGAGGAGAATGGGCAGACTGATTCAAGCTGATAGAAGAGCAACTTTGACTGAAATAACCACTCGTTACAACAGAGGTATGCGGCAAAGCATTTGTGAAGCCACACCAAGCACAACCTTGAGGCGGATGGGCTACAACAGCAGAAGACCCCACCGGGTACCACTCATCTCCACTACAAATAGGAAAAAGAGGCTACAATTTGCACGAGCTCACCAAAATTGGATAGTTGAAGACTGGAATTTCTGTTGAGACATTCAGATGGTAGAGTCAGAATTTGGCGTAAACAGAATGAGAACATGGATCCATCATGCCTTGTTACCACTGTGCAAGCTGGTGGTGGTGATGTAATGGTGTGGGGGATGTTTTCTTGGCACACTTTAGGCCCCTTAGTGACAATTGGGCATCGTTTAAATGCTACGGCCTACCTGAGCATTGTTTCTGACCATGTCCATCCCTTTATGACCACCATGTACCCATCCTCTGATGGCTACTTCGAGCAGGATAATGCACCATGTCACAAAGCTTGAATAATTTCAAATTGGTTTCTTGAACATGACAATGAGTTCATTGTACTAAGATGGCCCCCACAGTCACCAGATCTCAACCAAAATAGAGCATCTTTGGGTTGTGGTGGAACGGGAGCTTCATGCGCTGGATGTGCATCCCACAAATCTCCATCAACTGCAAGATGCTATTCTATCAATACGGGCCAACATTTCTAAAGAGTGCTTTCAGCACCTTGTTGAATCAATGCCACGTAGAATTAAGGCAGTTCTGAAGGCGAAAGGGGGTCAAACACAGTATTAGTATGGTGTTCCTAATAATCCTTTAGGTGAGTGAAATTGTCCTTAAAGGCTGAAAGTGAACAACTCCTTATATTCAGGAGTGCTTAATTATTAGGCATGATTTCTTTTACTGATAAAATGACCCTCATTTAATTAGAATAACATGCTGAAGTACTGTAAATTCCTGTATATTAAACTAATTCTTTATAGGCTTTATGGACAGATAAGTTTTTAGTGACTCTTGAAGAATCAGCAACACATTGTACCAGGGGTGAGCAGGGGCAATAGTACAGTTTTTCAGAAAAAAAAAAACATAATTTTTAAAGATAATGTTGTAGACAGAGATATATTTCTGCTTTGGCCAGTGACTCTGAAGTAACACACCGGTGGGTCAAAAGCAACACAACAATATAAGCTAGATGTTTTTTTGATTTTTTTTTATACCTGACTATGATCTTGTTAATATGTAACTACAAACATATTTTGTCTTTTATTTTGCACACAAATTATTAAATTAAATTTTCATATTTTCATTTTAAATTTAAGTTTCATCATATTTCTCAAAATCCGACTGTACAAACTTGAATTGTTTAACATATTTTTTATTGGAAATTTCAATGTATTTTAATAAAAAGAGAGTGATGTTCCTCTACATCCAGAAACGCCCTCTCAAAAACATCGGGATAAAACCAGACCTCTTTCTGACCCTCACTCTAGACATATTCCTTTGGTATAAAATGACATAAACATTTTTAATAATTGATGCAAGACACAGAAATTCAAATCAGACATTTAAACCTGATTTACTTTTATACTGAAAAACTCTGAACATTCAAACTTTAGGATGTGTTAAAGCACTATATAACCTGTAGATTAATCATTACTCTGGACTTTGCTATCCTAGGAACTACCAAAAGTCCAGCGTTTTGTGACCTTAGGGTGCATGATGGGTTGTAGCGTGGTAGAAGGCTAGTTAGGTACGCAGGAGCTAAACCATTTAGGGCCTTATAGGTAAGTAATGATACTTTGTAACTGATACGGAACTTAATAGGTAGCCAGTGCAGAGACTGTAAAATTGGGGTAATATGATCATATTTTCTTGACCTCGTAAGGACTCTAGCTGCTGCATTTTGGACTACCTGTAGCTTGTTTATTGACGAAGCAGGACAACCACCTAGAAGTGCATTACAATAGTCCAGTCTAGAGGTCATAAATGCATGAACTAGCTTTTCTGCATCAGAAACAGTTAACATGTTTCGTAGCTTGGCAATGTTTCTAAGATGGAAGAATGCAGTTTTTGTAACATTGGAAATATGATTTTCAAAAGACAAATTGCTGTCTAATATAACACCCAGATTTCTGACTGTAGAGGAAGTAACAGTACATCCGTCTAGTTGCAGATTTAATCTACAAGATTCTGTGTAGTGTTTTTTGGTCCAATAATTTTATTGGAGAAAATTATTTGTCATCCAATCTTTTACATTTTTAACACACTCTGTTAGCTTAGATAATTGAGTAGTTTCATCTGGTCTCGTTGAGATATATAGCTGAGTATCATCAGCATAACAGTGGAAGCTAATTCCATATTTTCTAATAATATTACCAAGGGGCAACATGTATATTGAAAATAGAAGGGGACCTAGGACAGATCCTTGTGGCACTCCTTATTTTACTGATGATAAATGAGATGACACCCCATTTAAGTAAACAAAATGGTAGCGATCGGACAGGTAGGATCTAAACCATCTTAGAGCCTGACCTTGAATACCTGTATAGTTTTGTAATCTGTCTATGAGTATGTCATGATCTATGGTGTTGAACGCAGCACTTAGAACAAGTAAGACTAGAAATGAGATGAAACCTTGATCTGACGCAAGGAGCAGGTCATTTGTAATTTTAACAAGTGCAGTTTCTGTGCTATGGTGGGGCCTGAAACCTGACTGAAATTCTTCATACAGATCATTTTTATGCAGGAAGGTGCTCAATTGAGCAGACACAACTTTTTCTAAAATTTTATACATAAATGGAAGATTTGAAATAGGCCTATAATTTGTCAGTACAATAGGATCTAGTTTTGGTTTCTTAATAAGAGGCTTGATAACCGAGTTAATGAAATTGAGACCTAAAGATAACGACGAGTTAATGATATTGAGAAGCGGTTCTTCGGCTACAGGTAACAACTCTTTCAGTCATTTAGTGGGTACAGGATCTAATAAACATGTTGTTGGTTTAGATACAGTGATACGTTTATTTAGCTCTTCCTGTCCTATAGTTGTAAAGCACTGCCGTTTATCTTTGGGTGCGATGGATGAAACTGAAGTGTAGAATCTACATTCGCTATTGTATTTCTAATGTTATCTACTTTATCAGTGAAGAAATTCATAAAGTCATTACTATTTAACATTGGTGGAATATTTGAATCAGGTGGCATCTGGTAATTTGTTAATTTAGCCACTGTGCTAAATAAAAACCTGGATTGTTTTGGTTATTTTCAATGAGTTTGTGTATATGCTCTGCCCTAGCAGTTTTTAGAGCCTGTCTATAGCTGGACATACTGTTTTTCCATGCAATTCTAAAAACTTCCAATAACATAACAAACAAAACAAGAACACACGGCAAGAGCAGACTCAGGAAAGTATCACACATAAGACAAGGACTCTGTGACACAGACTCAGACCCACCGGGTATAAATACACAGAAGGATGATTAGGGAACTGGAGACAGGTGGGGAACAATCAATTAATTCAAACAAGGAGGAAGGTGACCAAATAAGGGAACAGGAAGTGATAAGGTGACAGACACCGTGGGAAAGGAGGACACCTAGTGGAAACCCAGGGAGCACAACCCAGACACTGTGACAATACCCCCCCTCTACGGAGCGGCTCCCAGACGCTCCATGATAAACACAAAACAGAGGCGGAGGGAGGCGGACAGGTGGAGGCTAGGGGGAGGGACGGAGGGCGAGAAAAGAAAAACAAGGGGAACAGGTACCAGAATGAAAACACAACACAGGGAGACCAGGAGGGAGGAGGACCGGAGGAGGTTCAGGGGGAGGGACGGAGGGCCAGACTAACAGAGGGGAACAGGGACAGGAGTGAACACACACACACAAAAAAAAACAATAACATGAAGCCCCCCCAGGGCGGAGCAGAAGACCACCACGTCCTCGTGGTCGATGCCAGAGTCCCCCAGGGCGGAGCGGAAGACCACCACATCCTTGTGGTCGATGTCGGGGTCCTCCATGGCGGAGCAGATGACCACCACTTCCCTGTGGTCGATGCCAGAGTCCTCCAGGGCGGAGCGGAAGACCACCACAACCGCGGTGACTAGCCCTGACTCTGGAAGGTCAGCGGTGACTAGCCCTGACTCTGGAAGGTCAGCGGTGACTAGCCCTGACTCTGGAAGGTCAGCTGTGGCTAGCCCTGACTCTGGAAGGCCATCAGTGACTAGCTCTGACTCTGAAGGGTCCATGAACACCTGACTCGACTCTGGAGAGTTCACTGGGACCTGACTCGACTCTGGAGAGTTCACTGGAACCTGACTCGAATCTGGAGAGTTCACTGGAACCTGACTCGACTCTGGAGGGTCAACTGGAACCTGACTCGTCTCTGGAGGGTCAACTGGAACCTGACTCGACTCTGGAGGGTCAACTGGAACCTGACTCGACTCTGGAGAGTTCACTGGAACCTGACTCGACTCTGGACTGCCTGTGGAGACGTGAAGCGCCTCGGCTTCGGGCACCGCCTCTGGAACGGCCTCGGGCACCGCCTCGGTCACGGCATCGGGAGCGGCCTCGGGCACCGCCTCGGTTACGGCATCGGGAGCGGCATCAGGCACCGCATCTGGAACAGCCTCGGGCACCGCCTCGGCCTCCGGAACAGCATCGAGCACCGCCTCGGCCTCCGGAACAGCAACGGGCACCGCCTCGGCCTCCGGAACAGCATCAGGCACCACCTCGGCCTCCAGAACGGCATCGGGCACCACCTCGGCCTCCGGAACGGCATCGGGCACCACCTCGGCCTCCGGAACGGCATCGGGCACCGCCTCAGCCTTTAGAACAGCAACGGGCACTGCCTCGGCATCGGGCACCAATATTATTGTATTTGTATTCCTGTAATATATATTTACATTATTTTTTTTATTTTTTTCAGTTTTACAGTAAAGAATAACCAAGAAAAGTTATGCCTTGGCACTTTATTCCAAAATGTTCACTATCTGTCTAATGGAGCACAGTGACGTTCTATGAGGGCACAATAGTAAAAAGTCAAATCTCACAGCGGGCTAAGCTTAACAAGGTTGCATGAACAGCTCATGATACTGCGGTCTTCAAAGAGACTTCCTCATCTTGAAGATAAGGTGCAACTCAAAATGGATCAACAACAAGGAGCAAGCAACCAACCAACTGAGGAAGAGGAGCACACAAGGAAATACACTGAGCCTCTTCAGCAGATGGAAACACGATCAAGATCATCCAGGTCATCATAATCAAAAAGGTCCAGCACAAGTTCAGCAGCCATGAGAGCCAAAGCAAAAGCGGTTGCAGCACAAGCTCAAATTGCATATGCAGAAAAAGAGGCATTTATGATGAAACAAAAAGCAGAACTTTAGGCAAGTTTGATGAAGCAAAAAGCAGATTTGGATGCGAGTCAACACATCCTACAGGTTGAACGAGCGGCGGCAGTCGCTTCAGCTGAAGCAGCAGCATATGAGGAAGAAGAATGTGAAAGTGGCAAATTCAGTGTAAAATCAGTTCCTGACCTGCAGCCAGTCAATGTTGCTCAGCGTACCTGTGGGTATGTACAACAGCACTCACGAGAATCCTTCACAGAACTTCCACTTGATGAGTCATTAGTAACCAAATTTAAGCCACCATTACCTCCAGCTACAGCAAAATTTGACTATAAACTGCTGGCGCCTCATAATGCAGATGTAGACAATCTGTGTTTTATAAATAAAAAGACTGGTTCTGTAAAAAAAGAGGCAAAAAATGAGAATGATGTGAAACGAACATCATTTAATCCTTCACATCATGTACCAGAGACACAAGTTTCATCAGATATAACCAAATATCTGATCAGACATGAAATGGTCAGTTCTGGTCTTCTCAAATTTGATGACTGCCCAGAGAACTACTGGGCGTGGAAAGCTTCATTTGTCAATTCAACTAGAGAACTGAATCTAACAGCCAGAGAGGAGTTGGATTTGATGGTAAAATGGCTTGGAAAAGATTCCTCTGAACTGGTCAAAAGAATAAGGTCTGTGCATACTTTTAATGCAATAACAGCAATCAGTATGGCTTGACAGCGTTTAGAGGAGTGCTATGGAGCACCTGAAGTGATTGAAAACACACTTCTAAAGAAAATTGAGAATCTACCTACACTGTCGAACAAAGACAACCACAAATTGAGAGAGTTAGGAGATATCCTTCTCGAACTGGAATGTGGTAAAGGTGACGGATACCTTCCAGGCCTGGCTTCCCTCGACACTCCACGTGGGGTTAATCCAATAGTAGAAAAATTGCCGATAAGCCTTCAAGACAAATGGATTGTCCAGGGGTCCAAACACAAAGAGTATTATGAGGTAGCATTCCCACCCTTTGCCTTTTTCTCAAAGTTTGTGAGAAACCAGGCTAAAATAAGGAATGACCCCAGTTTTTCATTTTCCACTCCTGGTAATCAATCAACATCAAGCAGAGTCAAACCTAACAAATTCAGTGGTAGGAGTTCTGTAACTGTACATCGAACAGAGGTGTCATCACAGACGTATGACCTACAGTCTAAACAGTATCAGAAACAAACTGAAAGTCCAGATAGGCTTTGTCCTATTCATCGCAAGCCTCATCCACTCAAAAAGTGTAGGACCTTTAGAGGGAGTATATCTTTATATGGACCAATAGAGGACCGTATATCTTTTCTAAAAGAAAATCTTATCTGCTTCAGATGCTGTGACTCTACGAAGCATATTGCAAAAAATTGCAAAGCACCTGTCAAATGCTCTGACTGTAACAGCGAGAGACATGTTTCTGCTCTGCACTCAGATTCACTATTTCTAACATCAGATAAGCCTGTCAAGGAGAAAGAGCAATGTGGGGAGCAGACTGATATCTCACCTACCTCGGTTACTTCAAAATGCACAGAGATATGTGGTGAGTCTGATCATGCAAGATCATGTTCTAAAATGTGTTTGGTGACAGTGTATCCTACTGGCAAAAGAGAGAAAGCGGTCAGGGTATATGCGGTCTTGGATGAACAAAGTAACAGATCTTTAGCCAAGATCAAAGCAAGCTTTGCACCATACACTATTAAGGCATGTGCTGGGGTAAATCAGACTTCTGGACGGAGAGCCACCAACTTTATGGTAGAATCTATAGATGGACTGACAAAACTCTCATTACCAAACTTGATCGAGTGTGATATGCTGCCAGATGACAGGACAGAGATTCCCTCTCCAGATGTTGCACAGCATTTTCCTCATCTACGGCCAATTCTAAATCAAATCCCGTCTGTTGATCCTGATGCTCCTATCCTTTTACTTTTTGAGACCTGTCTCAAAGCGAAAGCATCCTCTCATTATTCCTCACAAGCACCATGTTGCAATCCTCCTGGTAAGACTATCATAACCAGGGACCACACCAGGATCACCATTTTACTGATGGAGCCATCAGAGCAGCTGGATTTTGTATAATAGGGAGCAAGGTTGGTGGAGAGTTCCTGCCTCAAGTGGAGGAGTTCAGGTATCTTGGAGTCTTGTTCACGAGTGAGGGAAGGATAGAACGTGAGATTGACAGACGGATCGGTGCAGCTTCTGCAGTAATGCGGTCGCTGTACCGGTCTGTCGTGGTGAAGAAGGAGCTGAGCTGTAAGGCAAAGCTCTCGATTTACCGGTCAATCTACGTTCCTACTCTCACCTATGGTCATGAGCTGTGGGTCATGACCGAAAGGACAAGATCCCGGATACAGGCGGCCGAAATGAGCTTTCTCCGTCGGGTGGCTGGGCGCTCCCTTAGAGATAGGGTGAGAAGCTCGGTCACTCGGGAGGAGCTCAGAGTAGAGCCGTTGCTCCTCCACATCGAGAGGAGCCAGCTGAGGTGGCTCGGGCATCTATTTCGGATGCCTCCTGGACGCCTTCCCAGGGAGGTGTTCCAGGCACGTCTCACCGGGAGGAGGCCCCGGGGAAGACCTAGGACACGCTGGAGGGACTATGTCTCCCGGCTGGCCTGGGAACGCCTCGGGGTCCCCCCGGAAGAGCTGGAGGAAGTGGCTAGGGAGAGGGAAGTCTGGGCGTCTCTGCTTAGACTGTTGCCCCCGCGACCCGGCCCCGGATAAGCGGAAGATGATGGATGGATGGATGGATGGACGTCTCGTTTCTAACAATATTCTCAACTGTGTTATCTGCCGCAAGCTCAGAGGGAAATTGCAGATTCAAAGAATGGCAGACTTGCCTGCAGACAGGCTGTCTTCAGAACCACCTTTTACTAACTTGGGCATTGATGTGTTTGGCCCATGAAGTGTAGTCACACGGCGTACAAGAGGTGGCAGTGCGGATTCAAAACGCTGGGCAGTGATCTTCGTATGCATGTCTGTCAGAGCCGTACATATTGAATTAATTGAATCTATGTCGACGGCAAGTTTCATCCATGCATTGCGATGATTTTTCTCCATCCGTGGTCCGGCAAAACTACTTTGCTCTGATAGAGGTACAAATTTAGTTGGTGCCTGCAAAGGGATGAAAATAAATGTGAACGACACAGAGGTAAACCATTATCTTAAACATAAAGGATGTACATGGGTTTTCAATCCACCCCATGCTTCCCACATGGGGGGATCTTGGGAGAGACTCATTGGAGTTGCAAGACGAATTCTGGATGGTATGCTGATTCAAAAACCCACACGTCTCACACATGAGGTTTTGGCAACTCTAATGGCGGAAGTTATGGCAATTGTAAATGCCAGGCCTTTGGTACCAGTGTCTACGGACCCAGAAGCACCTGAAATACTCACTCCAGCATTGCTGTTGACACAGAAAAGGGATGCAGTTTCAGCTCCTGAGGGAAATTTTGATACATCTAATCTTCATTTGAATCAATGGAAACAAGTGCAGTGTCTTGCTGATACTTTTTGGAAAAGATGGCGAAGGGAGTACTTGTCGACACTGCAGAATCTGAAAAAATGGCTTGATGAAAGACCAAATGTGAATATTGGTGACGTTGTACTTTTGAAAGAAAGTCAGGCCTGTTGGAATGATTGTAAAAACCTTTCCAAGTGCAGACAAAATGGTTCGAAAAGTGGAAGTGAAAATTGTTGACCAAGGAACCACTAAATTCTTTCTGAGACCAATCTCAGAAATAGTTGTCCTTTTTCTCAGAAATTTTAGAGACATTTATCAAAGACTCTGAAAGTAAAACAACTTTTTGATAATTGATAAATAGTGGCATAATTTCATTATACCATTCGGGGGGTGTGTTGACCATAAAATTTTAGTGGTATTTATTATTTTACTATTTTATTCATTTATTTGAATTATTTCCTCCAGGACTTTTATTTTGAAACAGCGTAATTGCGAATATGTTGTGACATGTTCAGAGTGCAACAGTGAAAGCAAAATATAGCAGCTTAGCTTACGAATGCGATCTTCAAACAGTTAAGCCTTGGAAAACATTTGACTGTAAGTGATTAAGTTTTTTCTGCTATAGAGTCTGGGAACAACGACGTCAGCAACGCAATGCATTCTGGGACTTTAGGACATGGGCGCTGCTGTATGTATCGTATTGGATTGATAATAGACTGTTTTGTTTGCTCTATACAGCTAAAAAATAAGTTACAATGGTAAAACCTTGTTGTGTAATTAACTGCCATACTCAAACTCATGACCGGCATGGAAAAATAATTTGAATGGAGTGCGATTTTTCAGCTTTCCCGCTGGAAAACCGCACCTTGATCTCAGGTCTCCGAGTTAACAAAGCGGCGTCACATAGCTTGGTTAGCAGCAGTAAGAAGGAAAAGAAGGATTGTCCCTTTGGTCTGATATATACACACGTATGTATGTGCATTTTTATATATATATATATATATATATATATATATATATATATATATATATATATATATATATATATATATATAAATATAAATATACAGAAATGTACGTTTTATAAACAACTTTTTTGGGATGTGATTAATCGATTTGACAGACTTAACGTTACATTAAATGTTACCTATGCATGAACCACATCTCCTGCATTATCAGTGTTATGCATATTGCATACCACCTGTTACAGTAATAAACGGCAAAATTGATAAATTCTGTATCTCTTTATTTGTGCATAATAACACACTGAGGTTAATTTGCACAGTTTACAATAACGCATATTAAAAAGTAAAGGGGTAAAAAAGTAACTCGCTCGTTGACGCGGAAAATGTGTAGGTTCTGCACCCATCCATTTGTAAATTGCAGGTGAGACTCGAGAGATTTATCATTTTTAAACTGATCAGAGGTGTACGCTCTGACACTACAAACAAGGTTAGAAAACACATTGGGGAAGGTTACGAGCGGCAGCTCTTTAAGATCATCCGACCACTCCTTGTGTTCGTGCAGATTGAGTTCGTTGATTGTCTTGATTTTTTTTCTAAATACTGCAACTTTGCTTCCATGTTGAGTTTTTCTGTATATGTAATCTTACACTTGATCTGTATGTCATGTCACTTTCACTTTTACTGATAAGCTTGTACCAAAAAATGGCTGTGACTACCTAGAATGCAATGCGCAGTGACGTAGTTTCCCAAGCTCTATAGTTAAGTTATGATTGTTGATTGTAATAAGTGATTGAACTAGGACCATATTGAAATGAACTTTGTAGAAAATATTTGAAACGAGAGCAAACAGTTGACTGTTGTCTAACAGTATTATTGTATTTGTTTTCCTGTAATATATATTTACATTATTTTTTTATATTTCAGTTTTACAGTAAAGAATAACCAAGAAAAGTTATGCCTTGGCACTTTATTCCAAAATGTTCACTATCTGTCTAATGGAGCACAGTGACATTCTATGAGGGCAGAATAGTAATAATTCATACAATGAGAGGCAAATTTTGGTCAAGTGTTTTCATTGAGCTATTCACTATCATAGGCTGCATCCGATAACTGCAAAATGCTGCCTTCGTAGGTCGCATTTCAAGGTAGGAAGGCATCAAGGCACGTCCGAAATCAATGTCTGCTTCGTTTCCTGTCTCCTGAGATGACTTCATCTGTCCGGTTTTCGAAGGCAGCATAGATGTATACTTCGCTGCCTTTGATATCCCACAATCCTGTGCGTTCCATTCTGTGACAGTTAAGCCAAATAATAAAGATGGCGTCTGAAAGTTGCGGTCGGTGGTCAGTTTGTGTGTAAATGTATGTTTTCCACTTATGTAATTTATAGCGAGAAATTAATATTGCAGTAATGAAATATCCATTTAGTTATAACCAAAGCTCTCTATATTTTGCTGTAGATCATTAAACCATTACTCCGCCTCAGAAGCCTGTCCGAAATCCGTTTCATGAGGTACCTTCGGGCAAAAATGCTGCCTGCAAAGTCATTGACTGATTAGACGGCAAGGCAGCAAGTCACCTGCCTACGTTTTCGGATGCAGCCATAGTGTTATTTCTAAGCTGAAAAGCAGTTAATTGTGCTTCATTTATTACATTAGCTTTCTGCGCTGGTCATGAGATTCCAGATTCCATTCTAATGTGTGTTATTGTATAATTGGAATTTTATCATCTTGGTCCACTATTTCCCAGTCTCTACTGTAATGTCAGTGTCTACTAATCACTGAATGCACAGCGTTGCCGACATCACATTCCGATTCTGATGACAGACTATTGATGTGATTACATGGATACAAGAAATCAGTTTAACATGTTTACAGGGCAGGATTTTAATTTAGTTCGGCTATAGAAGGTTATCCTACGAGTGTAAATGATAATTTTTATTTACAAATGATTAAATGGACACCGCCCCTACAACTAGCCCTAACTTTACACAATATCCACATTATTTTTCATTTTTCGAGAATTTTGTTCAGTTTTATTGAAAATATATGCCTTTCTATGTAATAGGGGACATGGAAAGGGTGAAAAAAGAGCTCAGCAGAAGGCGGAATCAAACCCGGGTCTGTCACCTCCAAAAACAAATGCTTTGTGCTCTACCATCTGCGCCACAGAATGTAATAATCTATAGACATTAGGGCTGCACGATTCTGGATAAATTGAGAATCACGATTTTTTGATCTCATATAGAGATCACGATTCTCCTACGATTCTTTATTATTATTATTACTATTAACATTATCATTATCACAAGTATATAAATTAATTATTTTATTTTGCAAAGATTCTTTAAATTGATCAAGTGTGACAAAGACATTTATAACAAAATATTTCTATTACACACAATTATTGTTCTTCTGAACTTTCTATCAAAGAAACCTGAAAAAAATCTACTCATCTGTTTTCAACATAATAATAATAATAATAATAATAATAATAATGTTTTTTTTGAACGGCAAAACAGTATATTAGAATGATTTCTGAAGATCATGTGACACTGAAGACTGGAGTAATGATGCTGAAAATACAGCTGCACACCACAGAAATAAATTACATTTTAAAATACATTCAAGTGAAAGCAGTTATTTTAAATGGTAAATATTTCAAAACTTTACTGTTTTTGCTGTACTTTGGATCAGATAAATATAGTTTGGTGAGCAGAAGAGACTTTAAAAAAACATTACACATCTTATGGTTCAAAAACTTTTGACTGGTAGTGTATATATAATATATTTAAAACCCCAGTTTTTTTAATATTAGAATGATGAAAAAGTTGTTTAGATCACTGATTCAACGACTCACTCATAAACCTACTACACTTGTTTCATTTCTGGATGAATCAGGGCTGCACGATTCTGGATAAATTGAGAATCACGATTTTTTGATCTCATATAGAGATCACGATTCTCCTACGATTCTTTATTATTATTATTACTATTAACATTATCATTATCACAAGTATATAAATTAATTATTTTATTTTGCAAGGATTCTTTAAATTGATCAAGTGTGACAAAGACATTTATAACAAAATATTTCTATTACACACAATTATTGTTCTTCTGAACTTTCTATCAAAGAAACCTGAAAAAAATCTACTCATCTGTTTTCAACATAATAATAATAATAATAATAATAATAATAATAATGTTTTTTTTGAACGGCAAAACAGTATATTAGAATGATTTCTGAAGATCATGTGACACTGAAGACTGGAGTAATGATGCTGAAAATACAGCTGCACACCACAGAAATAAATTACATTTTAAAATACATTCAAGTGAAAGCAGTTATTTTAAATGGTAAATATTTCAAAACTTTACTGTTTTTGCTGTACTTTGGATCAGATAAATATAGTTTGGTGAGCAGAAGAGACTTTAAAAAAACATTACACATCTTATGGTTCAAAAACTTTTGACTGGTAGTGTATATATAATATATTTAAAACCCCAGTTTTTTTAATATTAGAATGATGAAAAAGTTGTTTAGATCACTGATTCAACGACTCACTCATAAACCTACTACACTTGTTTCATTTCTGGATGAATCAGCGTTTTTGAACGATTCTCTTGAATGAAAAATTAATTCATTGACAAATAAATTAAGACACTTGTCGCCACCTATTAGTGAAACAATGCAATCGACACAAACGTTATTTAAAGCGCAGTACTTTCAAAAGGGGATTTGTTATATTTTGATCGCTGCCATATAGACTTCAATGTTTATATTTAAACTATAAACTTTATCCCAGTATTTCTGTGATAATATAAATGACTGTAAGACAGATTTAATACTGTGTAGTTGAAAAGACTGTTTGTGAAGATGTTTCTTAACCAAACATGGTAAGAGCTCTCTCTGTGTCAGCGGCAGTGCGCGCACGGATTTGAATGATCCGGTAAGACTTTGTCAAAGGTTTAACAGACTCGGGGAATCGTAGTCTTTTAGAAATGAGATCGAGAGGGTGTCTGAATCGAGATCGCGATCTTTTAACAATTAATCGTGCAGCTCTAATAGACGTCTTTTTGCAATCTTGAGTAACATTACCACATGTTGTTAGGCAGAATTAAATAGCCTCTGTGCATCCCCCGTCAAAAATCACCAGTTCCCCTGTCTTCATGTTCATTGTTTGTTTGCCCTCATTAAATATTGTTTAACTCGCACTTACTTCCTTCCCTTCCTTTACAAATCGTTACAGAACGCTCTGACACCACATGGAAACAGTGAGCACCACTTCTCTCTCCGAATTCATCCACCACAGCGTCACCCATATGGATCAGCAGCAGGAGAGCATTGTCAACACCGGACGTGCGGCCCAAGCGCTGGTGACACAGGTGTCCGAGCTTACCCAGCAGATCCACCAGCTGACCTCTCCCGCTGTGCTACCCACACTGCCCACCCCCTGGGACCTCTCCAATTACCACTTCCGGCCTGAACCTCGTCTTCCGGCGCCGGAGAGCTATTCTGGTGAGCCAGACTTTTGCAGAACTTTCCTAAACAAGTGTTCCATGCACTTTTCTTTACAACCTCACACCTTTGCGACGGATGAGTCCAAGGTAGCTTTTGTTTTCATTCTACTCTCCGGCAGGGCCGCATTATGGGGGACGGCGGTGTGGGAGAACCACCATCCATGCTGTACCTCGTTCCACGCCCTCTCTGAGGAGATGAAGAGAGTCTTCGACCGGGCCGGCAAGGAAACCGCTCGTCAGCTCGCAGATCTCCAAGAAGAGGACCTGTCTGTAGCTGATTATACCATCTAGTTCCGCACCTTGGCGGCCACATGCCAGTGGAACGAGGAGGCGCAGTGGGATCGATTCCTGCATGGGCTGGCCGACCGTGTTCATAAGGAGATCTACCTCCTCGAGTTACAAACCAGTCTCAATGGCCTCATCGACTTGGCGCTCCGTGTGGACACCCGGATTATCCTTCTGGGAACACAGGCCAGTCATTCCCGTCTTCTCAACTCTCTGGAGAGTGGTAACTCGAGTCAAGAGAACATGGTCGGTCCCGTCATCGATCACGAACCCATGCAGGTGGGTAGAGCTTGACTATCCCAGGAGGAGAGAGAGAGGCGGAGGTCCCGAGGACTATGTTTATACTGCGGTGGCTCGGGTCATATCCTTCATACGTGTCCGGTAAAAGAGCCAGCCTGGTAGTAAGTTTAAGGCTACTATCGGGTGGGATCTCCGCCAGGAAGTCCTCGACTACATCATCAACTCTCCTTCCGGTGAAACTGTGGTGGGAAAACCACACTCACAGCTGTCACGTCCTTCTGGACTCTGGAGCCGAAGGTAATTTCATTGACACTGTCCTTGCTAATCACCTGAACCTTCCTGTCCTTCCTCTGTCCCATCAAATCCACGTCACCACACTCAGTGGCCAGGAACTGCCACACGTCACCCACACCACTGAACCTATAACCTTGCTCACCTCAGGCAATCACTCCGAAACCCTATCATTACTCCTCATGGACTCCCCTGTAGCACCCATCGTTTTTGGTCATCCCTGGTTGGTCAAACACAATCCATGAGTGAATTGGGGTTCCAACACTGTCACCTTGTGGAGAGAAAGTTGTCATGAGTCTTGTCTGGTTTCTGCTTGTCCTGCTGTGTCTGTTTCTGTCTTTCAGGAGGAGACCATGGTTTTGTCAAACGTGCCCACGGAGTACCTGGACCTGAAGGAAGTGTTCAGTAAGTCCCGTGCTGCTTCTCTCCCTCCGCATTGTCCCTATGACTGTGCCAAAGACTTAGTTCTAGGTAAGTCTTCGCCTAAAGGCAAGCTTTACTCTCTTTCTATTCCGGAGAGGGAGGCCATGGAGAAATACATTATTGATTTTTTGAAGATGAAGATGTATCATATCGATCACAAGTGCAGTATGGAGTACCTCAAGGCTCAGTACTAGGGCCGCTACTCTTCACGCTTTATATGTGACCCTTGGGAGATATCATCAGGAAACATGGTGTTAGCTTTCACTGTTATGCTGATGATACTCAGCTCTATATTTCTTCACAGCCCGGTGAAACACACCAATTTGAAAAACTAATTGAATGCATAGTCGATATAAAAATTTGATGACAAGTAATTTCTTACTGCTAAATTCATAAAAAACTGAGGTGTTAATTATAGGACCTAAAAACTCTGCTTATAATAACCTAGAACACTGTCTAAGACTTGATGGTTGCTCTGTCAATTCTTCGTCATCAGTTAGGAATCTAGGTGTGCTATTTGATCGCAATCTTTCCTTAGAAAGCCACGTTTCTAGCATTGGTAAAACTGCATTTTTCCATCTCAAAAATATATCTAAATTACGGCCTATGCTCTCAATGTCAAATGCAGAAATGTTAATCCATGCATTTATGACTTCAAGGTTAGATTATTGTAATGCTTTATTGGGTGGTTGCTCTGCACGCTTAGTAAACAAACTACAGCTAGTCCAAAATGCAGCAGCAAGAGTTCTTACTAGAACCAGGAAGTATGACCATATTAGCCCGGTCCTGTCATCGCTGCACTGGCTCCCTATCAAACATCGTATAGATTTTAAAATATTGCTTATTACTTATTAAGCCCTGAATGGTTTAGCACCTCAGTATTTGAATGAGCTCCTTTTACATTATACTCCTCTACATCCGCTACGTTCTCAAAACTCGGGCAATTTGATAATACCTAGAATATCAAAATCAACTGCGGGCGGCAGGTCCTTTTCCTATTTGGCGCCTAAACTCTGGAATAACCTACCTAACATTGTTCGGGAGGCAGACACACTCTTGCAGTTTGAATCTAGATTAAAGACCCATCTCTTTAACCTGGCATACACATAACATACTAATATGCTTTTAATATCCAAATCTGTTAAAGGATTTTTAGGCTGCATTAATAAGGTAAACCGGAACCGGAAACACTTCACATAACATGTACCTTCTACATCATTAGAAGAATGGCATCTACGCTAATATTTGTTGTTAATATTTGTTTCTCTCTTGTTCCGAGGTCACTGTGGCCACCAGATCCAGTCTGTATCCAGACCAGAGGGTCACTGCAGTCATCCGGATCCAGTATGTATCCAGACATGATGGTGGATCAGCACCTAGAAAGGACCTCTACTGCCCTGAAAGACAGCGGAGACCAGGACAACTAGAGCCCCAGATACAGATCCCCTGTAAATACCTTGTCTCAGAGAACCACCAGGACAAGACCACAGGAAACAGATGATTCTTCTGCACAATCTGACTTTGCTGCAGCCTGGAATTGAACTACAGGTTTCGTCTGGTCAGAGGAGAACTGGCCCCCCAACTGAGCCTGGTTTCTCCCAAGGTTTTTTTCTCCATTCTGTCACAGATGGAGTTTCGGTTCCTTGCCGCTGTCACCTCTGGCTTGCTTAGTTGGGGTCAGTTCATCTACAGCGATATCATTGACTTGATTGCAAATAAATGCACAGACACTATTTAAACTGAACAGAGATGACATAACTGAATTCAATGATGAACTGCCTTGCACTATATAAATAAAGGTGATTGATTGATTGATATCTTTAATTGTATTTTCCCTAGTTAAATGTCACCATAGGCTGCCATTCAAATTTATATGTTGATATGAAGGATTGCTTTCTTACTAGTTGAAATTCTGATTTCACATATCAGAAATACAATTCTTAGTAGTTAAGACCTTCCACTAGTAACGACACATATTCTTGATATCAAAAATGAGGTCATCACTCGCAGAAATGAATTTATCATATCAAAAATCAAATTACAACTAGTAATACACATACTTCTTGATGTCTTTAACTTAATTGTTACATGTTAAAATTAAATTTTCACTAGTAAAATTTTTTATTTTAGATATGAATTCCTTTTTGGATATGTGCATAGCAATGAATTCTTTTTTGGATATGTGCATAATTTAATGATGATAGCAACCCTTTATGAATGTTTATTGTCGATAGACGACAAGGTAAAGAGGTCAACAGGGAATGGGCACATTCGATTGCCCTCTCGTGAAAATAAAACGCTCCTGTAGGCTATTCTTAATAATTATTTTGTTTTTATTTTGACAGAGGCTATTTAACTCCGCCTATCAATGTGTGGTGGTGTTTCTCAAGACTGCAAAAAGACTGCTATAGTCTATTGAATTCTGTGGTGCAGATAGTAGAGTGCCAAGTGGTTGTTTTTGGACCTATTGGTCCAAAAACATTGGACCCGGCCTTGTTTCCGCCTTCTGCTGAGCTCTTTTTTCACCCTTTTAACATCCCGTATTACATCGGAAAGGCAAATATTTTCTTGAAAGATACCGTTTGGATGTCATTTAATTTCAAATTAAATAGCATCAGTGTGCATTGCATACATTAGAAATACATCGATTAAAAATAGCAACAAGACTTATGACGTTATATTACTTAAGACTTATTTAAGACACTTTTCCGAGTATATATCGAAAGCAATTTAGAGAGATATGGCTATGTGGAATATATTGGAATCTGTGTACTAGGAATATGTTAAGACATTCTAGTTCACACAATAGCCTATTGCGGGTGATGTTATGCTAAATAGAGTGTGGTGCTGATGTGCATGTTTCTAATCTTTTTCTGCTTTTATTTATACAGTTGTTTTTTGTATTTATTATTGTTTTCAGCTATTTGTCATGTATGAAGTATTCAGAACGATTCTTTTAATAAAACATGTTTAATTGGGTCTGTGCATTACTGCTGCTCAAATGTGCTACTTGAGCACATGTACAGATTGTGGAAAATGAAAAAAAATAATAATAATAATACTTTTCGTTTCATAGGGCCCTAGGCTACCGCTCATACTTTTGTCAATATTTTATTATATATTTTCATATGACAACACTGAAGAAATGAGAATTTGCTACAGTGAAAAGTAGTGAGTGTACAGCTTATATAACAGTGTACATTTATTTACCAATTCTTCTTGTCCACTAATGCTTTAAGAACTGGGCAACATATTATATAAAAATTATTCTTTTTAGGACACAACTCATTCAGGTAGCCAATGATATTCCACAAAAATGTCTAGTAAACCGTTTGTATAATACATTATTATCTGTTACATTTTTCTTTTAGTTGTATTTTTTTATTTGATGTATTAGAAGAAAGTGTAATAAAACCAAAAATAAACACCTGAAAAAGCTACATGAAATTATTTTTAAAACTAAATTAATGCCTTGTTCACTTTTCCTTTAATTATCAGAAGGACTTGGTGGCCAGTAAAAAGAAACAGCATAAATGTACTTTTTTTTTTTTTTACAGTTAACAAAAATTACAAAAAAATGAATCCAGCCATAATATAATTTTCAAATTTCACTGACAAAACATATAAATCCGTTAAAATAGATATACACATATAGCCGTTTCTGCACATGGATGTTCTTCAGAAACTATGGACTCTCTCTTTTCTAGAATTTTAAATACAGTTGCTCCTTTACGCTTAAGGGAGGTTAAGGCAACCAGTATGACACCATGGTATGATGAGCATACTCGCACCCTAAAGAGAGCAGCCCGAAAAATGGAGCGCAGCTGGGGGAAACAAGACTAGAGGTATTTCATTTTGTTTGGCAGGAAAGTAACCTATCCTCCAGAAAAGCATTAAAAACTGCTAGATCCAATTACTTTTCTTCTCTTTTAGAAGAAAACAAACATAACCCCAGGTGTTTATTCAATACAGTAGCTAAATTAACAAAAAATAAAGCCTCAACAAGTGTTGACATTTCCCAACATCACTGCAGTAATGACTTTATGAACTACTTTATTTCTAAAATCGATACTATTAGAGATAAAATTGTAACCATTCAGCCATCAGCTACAGTATCGCATCAGACAGTGCACTATAGACCTCCTGAGGAACAGTTCCATTCATTCTCTACCATAGGAGAGGAAGAATTGTATAAACTTGTTAAATCATCTAAACCAACAACATGTATTTTAGACCCTATACCATCTAAGCTCCTAAAAGAGGTGCTTCCAGAAGTGATAGATCCTCTTCTGACTATTACTATTTCCTCATTGTCATTAGGATATGTCACCAAAACCTTAAAACTTGCTGTTATTAAGCCTCTCATCAAAAAAACATAACTTGACCCCAAAGAACTAGTTCATTACAGACCAATCTCGAATCTCCCTTTTCTGTCCAATATACTAGAAAAGGCGGTATCCTCACAATTATATTCCTTCTTAGAGAAAAATGGTATATGTGAGGATTTCCAGTCAGGATTTAGACCATATCATAGTACTGAGACTGCTCTCCTTAGAGTTACAAATTACCTGCTCTTATCATCTGATCATGGTTGTATCTCTCTTTTAGTTCTATTGAATCTTAGTGCTGCGATTGACACAATTGACCACAACATTCTTTTGCATAGACTTGAACACTTTGTTGGCATTAATGGAAGTGCATTAGCATGGGTTAAATTGTACTTATATGACCACCATCAGTTCGTAGCAGTGAATGAAGATGTATCATATCGATCACAAGTGCAGTCTGGAGTACCTCAAGTCTCAGTACTAGGGCCGCTACTCTTCATGCTTTATATGTTACCCTTGGGAGATATCATCAGGAAACATGGTGTTAGCTTTCACTGTAATGCTGATGATACTCAGTTCTATATTTCTTCGTGGGCTGGTGAAACAGACCAATTTGAAAAACGAATGGAATGCATAGTGGATATAAAAAAGTGGATGATGAGTAATTTCTTACTGCTAAATTCTGAAAAAAAAAACAGAGGTGTTAATTATAGGACCTAAAAACTCTGCACGTAATAACCTAGAACACTGTCTATGACTTGATGACTGCTCTGTCAATTCTTCGTCATCAGTTATGAACCTAGGTGTGCTACTTGATCGCCATCTTTCCTTAGAAAGCCACATTTCTAGCATTTGTAAAACTGCAGTTTTCCATCTCAAAAATATATCTAAATTATGGCCTATGCTCTCAATGTCAAATGCAGAAATGTTAATCCATGCATCCATGCATATTCTGACTAGAACCAGAAAATCTGAGCATTTCACACCAGTCCTCAGGTCCTTACGGTGGCTTCCAGTTACATTTAGGATTGATTTTAAAGTACTTTTACTCGTATCTAAGTCACTAAATGACCTAGGACCGAAATACATTGCAGATATGCATAAAAGACAACTCAGATCACAAGGATCGAGTCAGTTAGAAATACCAAGGGTTTACACAAAACAAGGAGAGTACGCCTATAGTTTCTATGCTGCCCGCAGTTGGAATCAGCTTCCAGAAGAGATCAGATATGCTAAAACACTAGTCACATTTAAATCTAGACTTAAATGTCCCGTTTTTCGCGCTTTTTTGAAGCTTTGATTGTGTTTACAGTGTGCAATATAATGTGTTCATGTTTAGCATGTAAAAAAACACAGTATTTTTAACACATTTCACCTATCTGTATACCACTGTTTTCACTGTCACAAAAACGGGCTGATGACTTCATTGTTCTGTAAAGTCCCTCCTTCAGAAATACGTGACGAGTTCTGATTGGGCCAGCGGTTCCTGTGTTGTGATTCGACAGCAGCTGAGTTCAGGCTGCCATCCTGGTAACGCGATTGGGCTAGTTTTGGACTAGTTTTGAGAAGCAACTGGGCAGGAGCATGTGCTGGAGATGTACTTATCATCACAGGAGGGTTTTTACTAACGAGATGCGCATGAAAATCACATTCGTTTTTTTTGCACAGCCCTAACATCTAGTTGACAAAACTAAACAGCGTTGCCCTTTGTGTAGTAAGTTACAGAAACTGTTAAACGCACCAACTTAAATAATAAAATACACTTTCCGGTTGTGGTCCATAAACAACGCCTTCTCCAGACAAAGAGGGAAATGCTCCATCTTTCAAGAATAATATTTTTGCAAGTGTGGCATTAAACTGATTGAGATTGAGGAAGTTGTCCGCAGCAAGCTGTCCTTAGCAAAATGTGCTGCACATAGTTTTACATGTGGATTATAATTTTTGGGAACTGAGTTAAACATAAATTGTAACCATTAATCTACAAGTACAGTGTCCTTGGGAAGCCCAAACAAAGATGATTGGACTCCGAGATGAAAATACCAGCGTTTCAACGACATGGCAAACACAGACGCAGCTCTTCCTCCTTCTCCGTCGGAGCGCAACAACAAGACCACGCCCCCCTTTTGTGAATTCATGTGGGTGGAGGTTAGTAAAAAAAATGTTTTAGTGGCGTCATTACTGCAGGAACTAGAGGGCTGTAGTCCAAACGGGTCGTTTTTTGTAGGCAAATTCTGTTAAATAAAATATCTTGCTTGGCATTGAACTTTGAGCTTTGGAATTTTACAGATATTATTTATACTCTAACAACAACATTACACACTAACTAAAGTTTAAAACATGGGATCACGAAGAAGGGGACCTTTAAAACATATGTTTAGCTGTGCATTTATTGAATAGTGAACTATATTTTCACCGTCTTCTTTTTATGTAAAATAATTTTCTGTTTTTAAATTAAATTTAAGTAAATGTTTTAATCATTTTAAAAGTTTTTAAAATTGCTTGTTTTATTTTTGTTATTATTTTTCTTCATGATTATTTTACTTTCTTTTATGTAAAGCACTTTGAATTACCATTGTGTACGAAATGTGCTATATAAATAAACTTGCCTTGCCTAGTGAAAATTGAATTGTTGATATCAATAATACATATCCTGCGAATGAATACAAATTAATTCGTCTTGCCATAAAGTGAGGCTGCTCTCGGCGGATACATGAGCTCTGAGCTCCCGCTGATGGCGTGGAGCTCACGTCTCCAAAATCGGCGAAACACATTTCTAAATAGGCGCCATCTTTAAAAATACACAGCAGATTTGAGTTTTAAACAACTACATTCTTGCCTAAAATACTTTTATAATTACATTTCACAATAGCATTAATATTTTGAAAATGATCCGAAAAAATGGTAGTTGAACTCAACCAATGCTGTGTGAACTCAACCAATCAGGATGTTTAGCACCCAATTTCTGTCCCCGAAAGTTCCGGAACTTTGAAAAAGTACTACCTCGCCAGCAGGGACTTTCTGAGGGGTATTTTTTTACCCTGAACTTTATTTATTTCCTGGTTCCTGTGGTGGAAACACACCGAGTACCAGGCCAAAGTTTCTAGTTCCTGGGTAAAGTTCCTGCGGTGGAAACGCGGCATAACATGAACAATATATTTTCACAGAATGTATTAATGTTTGTTGATTTTAATTTACAGTGTATTAACTAATGTTAACAGATTAAACTTTATTTATTTTTAAGTTTTGAATATTAACTGACATTAATTAATATAGTTAAAACTAATAATTGAAACCTAATTATAAAGTGTCACTAAAGTTTTATATATTTTTCTGTGTGTGTGTGTGTCTTTCACAGTCTTTATGGTTTTGGATTAACCCTTTAATTGCTGAATCCTTTAAAACCAGACTGCCAGAGAGTTACTGTAAATGCATGTGCCCGCTGGGCACAGTTTTCCTGATGCCACCGGGGTGCTGTTTGCACTGAAGGCTTGAGCCCCCCATCGCTGCTTGCAGCTGTATTTTATATTAATTTTTAATGTATGTGTACATTAAAAGTATCATGCTGGCAACGGAACTGCCACTGGATCCGGAACTAAATTAAGATGAATGTTTTGGCATATGATATGTTTATTTTACCAATCAGATAAGAGTAAATGGATTAGTCAGTGAGAGCCTCATTTGTTTGGCTACAAGAAGGTGGTGGACCCATCTTCTCCCTTACTCTTGCAAAACTCAGTCAGTGATAGAATCGTTCCAAAATTGTAAGTGCAGGGAAAAGAAAGACAGAATTGTACATATTGGTTTATTTCGGGAACTTTTTGCCCCACATGCACAACACGTCATTTAGACATTTGCAACAAGTTTTTTTCACACACACAGACTGCACTGAGTGTGTGACTGCACTGAGTGTATTTATATTTTATAAATTTAGTTTATTCATCTCTTTCAGTAATTTCAAATTAATTATATTCATAATTTTAGCTAAACTATTTTGAGTAGAATTTACTAAAATAAAAAACAGATCAATTTAATAATTTAATTTCTACATACTAAAATTAATTTTAATCCAATAGTTTAATCTCTTATTGTAAATTTTATTAGTATTAAGACAAATAAATCAAACCCAATATTTTCAACTCTAACTTTATTTTTCTGATCCAAGAAATAGTAGTCACTATTTGTCAAATTGCTTTCTTATAACAAAATGCACTAGTATCAACCATTAACAAAAAATACAATGTACCATTCATAACAAAAACAAATTAACCAGATTATAGCTGGAAGACAGCAAACACTGAGGGCAGTTACATTCAAAAAATACTGTAACAGTAAACAGACTATAGTTTAACAAAATAGATTTTATGCTTGGCTGAGGTGAAAAAGTTGGTGTATCAATGTGGAAACAGACTTACTGAATAAAATAAAACATGTGACTTAAAGGGATAGTTCACCCAAAAATCAAAATTTTGTAATTAATAACTCACCCTCATGTCGTTCCAAACCAGTAAGACCTCCATTTATCTTCTCCATTGTTTGAAATTTGACTGGAGCTCTTTTAATGACTCCATCTCATTGTGTCCTCTTCTTATGCAATGCTTTAATGGTGTAGACATCACCAACTGTTTATCTCAAAGCGTTTAACTTCTAATATTCATTTGGCGGTAATGGCTTGATTTTGTTTTTGTTGAGTACCCCTTTAAATCACATTGTGAAAGCCATTTTCTTCTAACTAGTGGGTTAGTGACATTAGGGATCTTAAAACATTTTATAATACAAGACAGTACATCTGACTGACAAATGCAATAACAATGACCTGCCTTGGGAATGAGATGTCCATCATCCTCACCAGGGTAGATGCAAAGTGCCTTGAGGACTTCTGCCCTTTTAAGACTGATGTCACTTGTAGCCTGTGTAAATGGATTATAATTATTAAAATACAATAAATAATAAAAAAATTCTTGAAACTGTAGAATATTTCAAACCTGTGGTAACCTCAAAAATATATACACAATGACTTCATTATACATTCTGTAAAAGTACTGCCCTCTTTAGCTAAAGAATGTTAGTGTATTGTGACTTAATTCTCATAAAATATCAGGTCTGAATGTGTAGGGCGATAGGGTGACAGTTCAGTCTGGACGGTAGGTGCAAATGTAGCAAAAGGTCTCCTTTTTAAAACAATTATGTAGTAGTGTGGATGTAGCCTTAGGAACCTATAAACAAGGCTGACACTGTACAGGTACATTTCAGGTTTCTTCACAGTGTATATGAAATTTTCTACTAAAATGTAAAAACATGTTTACATCTTGCAAGATCGCCAGATGTTTGGCTAGTTTTTGGCCAGAAACACCTTCCTTTTTATTGAAAATAGATGAAAGCTGGGGTAAATGGCTGTCCAAATGAGCCATGAAGGTTGTTTCAAGTGGGACTGTTGTTATGTGGTGGAATTCAGCATTTATCTATTACACACAAAAAACAATAAAAGAAGACAAAGAGCACTGTGATCAGCCGTCGGTGTAATAATATTTTGTAGCTAAAAATTATGCATTTAGCAAACGCTTTTATCCAAAGCGACTTACAGTGCATTAAGACTATCAATTTTTACCTATCATGTGTTCCCAGGGAATCAAACCCCAAACATTGTGCTTGATAGCACAATGCTCTACCAATTGAACTACAGGAACACTGTAGCTAGTAGCTACTATATTATTATATATTCTAGGTATACAGTGTGTTCTAGCCAGATGTATTGCTATCAATATAGGGTAATGGCAAGAAATCAAAACTGGACCAGCAGCCTGCATCCTTATTTATATTTACAATGGGTCAAAGTGCAATGTAAAAACCCAGGGAGCAAGCATGTGCTTACCTTCTTTCTTTGTCTTACATCATTCAACATTTCAAGTCTGACATTTTCTAAGCTTTCATCCATTTCGCCAGAAGGGTGTGAAGGACAAAAATTGACTTCAGCCTTTTTAGGCTTCTTTACATTTTTGGCTGGTAGGCAGTCATCACTACCTTTGTGTTTCAAAGCATTTACACTCACTTCTGGAAAGTCAATGGTTCGCATCTTCGTTCTGTAATTATTTTATATTTTAGGCTAATCATTTAGCCATAGTAAACAGTGACAGATGGTTCCCAGATAGCACACGTACATGTGGAAGATGTCTTTTAAAGATCTCTTGATCTGGAAAGCATCTGCTGACGTCTTTCAGATGTCAGTTTTGCATACATTTCAAATCATTAACATCTTATAGACATATAACAGACATCTATTTAACATCTAAAAGGAAATGTCCTATAGATGTTTTGCAGATGAGCAAACACTCTAAAAAATATGTCTTGCAGATGTAAATGCACACGTCAAATAGACGTCTCAGAGATGTATTTGCTATCAGGGTTCCTTCAAACAGAGAAATATTTTGATGAGTGCCTCTGTTACATCATCTATTTGGTAATTTTGTGGATACGCTGTATTCTGGAAGATCTCCTCGGCTAGCTCCTCTAAGATATCAGACTTTAACCCTGGAGTAATCTTCAGTTGAGTGCCAGTTTCTCTGAAGCAGTCATTTCCATGTTGAAGCTGCACCTCTACATTGTATGAAAAGTGAGGAATGGGGAATTCATCTGGCCATGGACGTGATCTCAAGTCATTGTCTTAATGTGGCAGAATGATGGTGTCATCAGAGTCTGTTGCGAACAATGAGGCCCGTGAGGAAAGGGGAGATGTTTGGTTGCTCACTGGTGCTCAAGAATTGCTGGAACCATTCTGGACAGTGATGCACGGGTTGATCCAAAAAGAGCAGGTGCCTGCGGTCACCCGCGGTCACGAGTCATCCAAAAATATTTTTAATGATATTCGGGTCGCAGTCGGTCGGGTCCTTTGAAATGAAGATGCCAATTAAACCTTTGTAATACATATAGTACTAGATAAAATTTTGAAATACATTGGCCTATACTTTATTGGCTGAATAACTGGCGTGGATAGAGTGACCACCTGTCCCGCTTTACGTTGTACAGCAATTTTACCCTTTGTCCCGCCTCACGCAAATTGAGCAACTGTCCCGCTTTTTCAATCGACCCTGCCAAATAAATACACGGATACGTCCATAGGCGCACTGTTAACTTATGTCCAATAGTTCAGAGGAGAGAAAACGCTGTTCGGTCAGGTTAATAGCCACGAAAAAGAGAAGATGCACTTTAAATAGCGAATGGACTGCAACATATTCTTGGTTAAGAACTGTAGATGGCGAAGCAGAGAGAGCTTTTTTTCTGTGGGACATGGAGGAGAATACGACGTGAAGCAACGTGCATGTGAGTACCACAGAAAAAAAGCACATCATCAAGAAACATGCAAATCAGTGCAATCGTTTTCCAGTAAACCAAATGACCCACAGGCTGACAAAGTTTGGGCAGCAGAAGTGACGAGCATTTATCATGCCGATCATCACACACATTCATATCGCTCTACTGCAGGAACAAGTTATAGCCCCAGTCATTTTAAGAAAAATGCTGTAGAAACTTTGGGTGATATTTTGGGACAGGTAGTGTCTTAATCTTTTAGTTGGTGGGTTTAAAAAGAAATATAGGCAATATATTACAGAACGCTTGAAAGTCTACTTTTAAACTAAAATATTAAAACCAAAATAAATAGGTTATAATCTGAATATGTAATCCATATGAAATGTTCATTTCTCTCTGGCGTTCATGGTGAGTCTGCATCGTCAACTTCATCTTAGCAGCGATACAGAAAACACCAGTTTATTAGTATACAATTAAATGTCTCCTTTCTAATTTAGACACATGCATAATCATTACTTTAACCGGTTCTTTGTGGCAAGCCTTATGTGTGCGGTCATAATGCCTATTATGCTGTAGGCTATAGCCTATTTAAGTAATTAAATTAATAAAAAGGGGCGACGCACTTACTACTTTTAAAAAACGAGGGTCAGGAAGCGGGTCGGGTACAATATTTTCTTTTCTTTTATTTTGCGGTCCGAGTTGCGGGCGGGTTAGTTGAAAACATCGGTCGGGTGTGGGTTGTTTATACATTGACCTCATCACTGATTCTGGATGGACTCAAACCCACATCATTCAGGGGGGTTAGAGTTAGGGTTGCCATGTACACCAACTTGATTGTAGTTCTGTCCTTTATAGGAGTGCTCCGATCACGATTGGCCAATCATGCGCATCTCGTCAGTAAAGCCGGTTCTCTAATCAGCAGTAAATTCCATCAGCTGCGTGATTTCACATAGAGCCAATGTTCACTGAGAATCTGCGCAAATCCACGTTCATTTTCAGTATTTGCGCATCTTCTCAGTTAACAACAGCTCTGTGTAGTAACAGTTGCTCTATGTGAAATCACGCACCTGATAGAATTTACCGCTGATTAGAGAACCGGCTTTACTGACGAGATGCGCATTAACGATCGGCGCACCACTAGTCCTTTATGTTGTGAACTGATGTAACATTCATCAATTCATTGTTGAAGCCAGGATCCATGAACTGAATACAAAATTCTGTTTCTTATGGTGGCCGAGAAAGCTCAACACGCTGCAACTTAAGAAAACACATGCAAATTGAAAAAAAAACATCAGCAAATGAAGAAAACATCTTCACCAGTTTGACAACACAAGTGTTGCATATCATCAAAACACATGCATACGAAACACGCTGCAAATCATCACAACAAATGCATACGAAACACGCTGCAAATCATCACAACACATGCATGTAGCGAAACGTGTTGCAGATCATCACAACACATGCATATAGCGAAACGCGCTGCAAATCATCAAAACACAAGCAAATAGCAAAATTCTCTGCAAATACTTAACAACACATGCAAATTTAGAATCAATTATTGAACTATTGGAAATTTATTTTCATTAACCTTGAAATTATATTTAGCTGAGGATTTTAAAGTTAGCAATCTTAAGTAAAGTTTTACATTTAATAATGTAATTATTCAGCTTATTCAGGATAATAATATCCCAAAGATAAAGGAATCATGGTGAAAAAAAAACAACTTCACTGACCATTAGCCACTGCACGGTAAGCAAATCTCAGCCGGGTCCGACGCTTTTTGAGGTTTCCTCAAAACATTTCCATTGTGGTCAGTGCTATTTGCAGCACTTTTGTTAATTGCATGTGTAGTGAGGATTTGCAGCACTTGTGTTGTCAAACTGATCAAGATGTTTTTTTTGTTTTTTTTTTGCTGGGGTTTTTTTTCAAATTGCATATGTTTTCTTAAATTGCAGCGCGTTGAGCTATCTCATTCTCAGCCACCGTAGTTTCAATTCCAAATGCTTGGCAAATTGTATTGAACAACATTAACCTGGTAGCTAAACCCACATTCTAATCCCTGTATCTTCTGCCTACCACTTCAGGTTAACTGGTCTTTCACTAGACTATCGGCTGTGGTCGTACTAGCTGGTCCTCTCATGTCATCAGCAAATCTCCTGCTATTTAGTTATGAAACATTTGCATGCTTCTAT
Source organism: Carassius gibelio (assembly GCF_023724105.1). Classification (NCBI taxonomy): domain Eukaryota; kingdom Metazoa; phylum Chordata; class Actinopteri; order Cypriniformes; family Cyprinidae; genus Carassius; species Carassius gibelio. The sequence goes on from NC_068388.1 coordinate 16,291,559, forward strand.
TACATGTATGTTCAGCCCACCTTCATGTTTTAAGATTTGATAAGGCGAGTCAGACACCATCCACGAGGACTGCTACCCATGCTGCTACCATGAAGTGAAGAGAAGCTTATGGAGTCAAAATAACGACTTATATATGTATACGCAAAAGAAAATGTTTTGCAAAAGGAAATAAAGTTTTGCAAGCGAAAATTTAATTATTGAGAAAAATAAATTTGTTTTTTGCAAACAAAAATAAAGAATTGCAAAACATAAATTAATGCAATACATATTTTCCATGGTCATATCTATTAATTTATCTGCAGCGCTGCTTTTATTTTGCGTGTCATTCTAGTTTGAGCTTGCAATACCGTTTTCCCTTTGCGCTTAATTTTTTTTTTGCATGTCTCTCTTTGTGGCACTGTTGTGACGTGGGGGTGGAGTCAAGGGATGGGGGCATGTACAACATGCCTCCCTGGAAGTGACGTCATCGGCCCAGCTCACTGATCCAGGTCCTGGCTGCATCCGAAAACTGAAAAATAAAGATGGCGTCTGAAAGTTGCGGTCAGTGGCCAATTTGTGTGTAAATGTATGTTTCTGAACAACATTTTCCACTTTTTATGTAATTTCTAGCAAGAAATTAATATTGCAGTAATGAAATATCCACTTAGTTATCACCAAAGCTCTCTATATTTTGCTGTCGATCATTAAACCATTACACTGCCTCAGAAGCCTGTCAGAAATTCGTTTCATGAGGTGCCTTCGGGCAAAAATGCTGTCTGCAAAGTTATTGCCTGATTAGACAGCAAGGCAGCAAGTCACCTGCCTAAGTTTTCGGATGCAGCCCGTGTCATGATGAGCAAAGACTTTCGAGTGGATCATTTCTTTTTATTCAGTAGCATTAAAACATTCATGTTTTTGTTTTATTTATTAGCAGCATTTACTCAAGTTAAAGAAGTTGTTACCGTGAACATCTGCTGTTTATTTCTCTCGATGTGCCAACTTTTATAGCATTAAAATGTGTATTGTTTCATTTGGTTAACTGCAAGTGTTTGTTTAAAATCTCTTAACTTGTGGAGGACACCAGCGCACAGAAGCGTTCTTTGTTTACATTAGTTCAAAGTTACTGCTAGTTTTAATGTAAAATAATGCAATTCACTTCATAAACTATAATTCGGTATATATATCTGCATATTGCTGGTGGTTGAGGAGAGACCCCCACACATGATTGTACAGCGCTTTGGCTGGACAACAATACACACTAAAGCTCTATATAAATGCATCATTCATTTATTCATTGATTCATATAGGCTAACCGTATATAAATTATAATAATATTATATTAATTGGGGCTATATTTATATATTTATTGTTAGGATTACTTCCCCTACAATAAACTTCCCCTAATACCCTTTCAATTTGGGTATTGCTTACCTAATTAACATTCTGTGATAAATGAGTGTAATTCATTTACAAATGAAACTAGTGAATTATTCATTTATAATTCTACTATTTATTATTATAGGGTTAGGATATTTATATAGTTATTGTTAAATTCATCCTCTAAAGTGCACTTCCAGTAAAAATTCCTGTCATATTGCATAATCAAATCTTTATTGGCATGTCGGGCTTTTACAGTAAAGGCTATTATTTACAAAACTCTTCAGGGCTGCGTTTTCTTCTGAACTTATGTAAACAATGAATGCTTCTGTGCGCTGGTGCCCTCTACAAGTAAAGAGATTTTAAACAAACACTTGCAGTTAACCAAATGAAACAATACACATTTTAATGCTATAAAAGTGTGCACATCCAGAGAAATAAACAGCAGATGTTCACGGTAAAAACTTCTTTAACTTGAGCAAACGCTGCTAATACAGATACATTTGTCAATAAAGTTAGTAAAACGAAAACATGAATGTTTTAATGCTACTGAATAAAAAGAAATGATCCACTCGAAAGTCTCTGCTCATCATGACAGGACCTGGATCAGTGAGCTGCATCTCGGGGCGATGATGTCACTTCTAGGGTGGCATGTTGTACATGCCCCCGTCCCTTGACTCCACCCCCACGCAAAAACAGTGCCACAAAGAGAAACGTGCAGAAAAATGAAGCGCAAAGGAAAAACGGTATCACAAGCTCAAACCAGATAAATTAATAGATATGACCATGGAAAATATGTATTTCAAAATCATTGCTTTTGTGATGTTTGATTGGTTAGGTGTGCAAGTGAGTGACATGCCTTGAAAAATGTCATGGTCGGTCGGAGCCAGTCAGCAGCAGAGTAGGGGCGGGTCTACGGGTATGAAAAAAATACAAATTTTTTTTAAAAAAAACTGTAAATTCATGCACCTTACGTTACCTATCCCTGCCATTATGTAGAAACATAAACTCTTGCCATCAGTCCAGATTAACCCCCTTTTACCAACATTATTTCACAGGTGTATTTTGTCCTAATGTTAAGTTAAAGGGGCGGTGAAATGCTCGTTTTCACTCAATATCCTGTTAATCTTGAGTATCTATAGAGTAGTACTGCATCCTTTATAACTCCAAAAAGTCTTTAGTTTTATTATATTCATAAGAGAAGGTAGTCTGTACCGATTTTTCCCGGAAAAACACGAGTGGCTGGAAGAATCATGAGCGCGAGTAGGCTTTTGCGTTGAGAGCGTTTGGAAGCTGTGACATTACCGTGAGTAAAAAAACATCCAAAACAAACCATGGCTAACAATCAGATTCAGCGTATATTTATGATCCAGAATCAGATCCAGAGGCTGATATTTAACAAGAGCAGCATCAGCAACGACGTCTCTATGTGGTATGTACGGAAACTGTATATATTTGCTTAGCGGTTTTGGAAAATGACTAAGTTACACTTTATGTCGTCTTTTTTTTTTTTTTAAGCTGTACATGTGGAAAGTGCAGTTTGATGACAACATCGCATGTTGTTTACTTGATGTGCTTACGCGCCGATAGCTAAGTTAACAACACAGAGATATTTGAAGCAGTTTTACTCATCGCATGTGGCTCCAACACACGATCGTGACCCTTTTTCGTTGGGACTGCATTATCCTTAAGAAATAAACGATGAGCAAATCCGGTGTCAAAGTGGGCCTTGTTTGTAAAACAAGCATCTTCGAAATGCAGGGAACAAACAAAAACACTTGCACAACTCCGTTGATGCTCTGTAAAAATAAACTCCATCCGCTGGTCCCTTAATTCTGTTTTTTTTTTTTTTTGGTAATCTGTTTAGGGTTGTCTTGCCCTGGCAACCAAAAACACACTTCTTTTGTGAAAATACGCACTCGCTCTGATCAGTGAACGTCTCTGCTGTGCTCTGCTCTACGGGAGCGCACGCTCTTCCGGCAGAAGTGCCCTTAGGATCCATATAAGGAAATTCCGCTTCATCTAACGTCACACAGAGCCATACTCGAAAAAAAAACTTTCCGAAACTTGTGACAAACCGGAAGAGGTATTTTTGGAACAAAAATACTCCTTCAAACGTACAACTTAATTTTTGAAACTTTGTCCATGTTTAGCATGGGAATCCAACTCTTTAACAGTGTAAAAAACTCAGTATGCATGAAATAGCATTTCACCCGCCCTTTAAGTTTACACATTGACAAGTTTAGAAAACATGCTTACAGCCAGTCAGGAATAACGTTAACGTTTATGTAACGTTAGGCAGCAATTAACGTTAACATTCGTAAAACTGTTTTGCTTTTATTCGGCTTCCACAAACTAATAAATAAGTCAAGACACTGAAACTGAATTCATCACGCATTTTCACTTAAGCCAAGTTAACTTACTAACCTTATACAACTCATGTTAAGCTAGTAATTTATATATATATAAAAAACAAACATTGCATTAGCTAAACACATTTTTTCTGTCAAATGTTTTAAAGTGTACAGAACAGAACCCTGTTTAAGTAACAAATATAACACACCAATGATTATAAATTGCTTACCGAAAGTGCAGAGCCGAATGCAGCATTCAAAAGATTGAATCACATTCATAACACCTGAAATTAAACATCTGATCAAGAGGAAAAAGCAAGCATTTCGGAATAATGATTTGATGGAACTGAGATCAATACAAAAAGTCCTGAGGAGGGAATTGAAGAGGGCACGAGAGGAACACAGTAAACGAGTTAGGGAAGCCCTTTCAACGAATAACCCAAAAAAATTGTGGGACACATTGAAAGATATGAATAATATGAAATATTATTTCGAAGTTTATTTTGAAAACATTCTCGGATGAACTAACTCCGGCTTGGAGCCCCTTATTTCAATTGTCTGTGGATACATGTAATATTCCAACTATTTGGAAAACATCAATTGTCATTCCGTTGCCCAAAAAATCATGCCCACAGCAAAATGATGACTATAGACCAGTAGCGTTGACATCTATAGTGATGAAGTCATTAGAGCGTATAATGGTTTGTAAGTTAAGGAGTGAGGTACAGCATCTTTTGGACCCGTACCAATTTGCCTATAATAATGGCAGGGGTACTGATGATGCTTTAATTACAACTGTACATTCCATCTTAAAGCACTTGGAAAATCCATCAGGTTATGTTCGTTTATTATTTATGGATTTTAGTTCTGCATTTAATTGTATTCTTCCACAGATAATGTTAAGTAGACTACAGCAGATGGAAGTGAACCCCTTTATTGTTAAATGGTATGGCTCTTTCTTGACAGAAAGGAAGCAGCAGGTGAGAGTTAACTCCACTCTTTCTGATATGATTAGTCTAAGTACAGGTGCCCCTCAGGGCTGTGTAAGTTCGCCCTTACTTTTTATATTATATACAAATGAATGCAGAACTATCGGTAGGAATAATTTTATTATTAAATTTTCAGATGATACGGCCATACTTAGTTTACTCTACAACAAATCAGACATTGGTGTTTACATACAGGAGATAGAGGAGATGGTTAAGTGGTGCAATAAGCATAACTTGCTCCTTAATGTTAATAAGACCAAAGAAATGATTTTTGACCCTAGGTCTATAGGCGATCAAAGCCCTATTATAATTGAAGGAGTACCGATTGAACAAGTAACAACATATAAATATTTAGGGATTCAATTAGACAAACAGTTACAGTGGTCGAATCAAGTGGAGTATGTTTCCTCAAGAATATGTCAGCGTCTACATTTCTTGAGGAAAACTAAGAGTTCATGGTGTTGACAAGGATATTATGTTACTATTGTATAAGGCAGCAATTGAGTCTATTGTCCGATATGGTATGGTAGCTTGGTTTGGTAACCTGTCAGTTAAATTAAAATCACAGCTCCAAACATTGATTAAAAGGGCGGGAAAAATAATTGGACGAGTGCCACCGACCACTCTTAATGAGCTTTTTGAGGAGGCGGTGAGGAAACAAAGTTTAAAAATTACTAATGATCCGAATCATGTCCTTTACAGTGAGTATGAGATGATGCCTTCAGGTAGAAGGTACAGGTTACCTGTCACAGCCACACCTTCTACACTCCCGGAATCGGACACTTACGCCACACCCACTCGTCCCCAATCACCCGAATTCTGAACTCCTGTGCATCATCACCAGAACCACATATAAAGCCATCAGTCACCATCACTCATCGTCTGGTCTTGCACCGATCTCCTCACTTGCCTGAACGCCATTATTAAACCTACCTGAACTCTTGAACCCTCTTCATCCTCGTCAGTCTTCCTGTCCCCATCGTCTTCATCTGAGCACCATCTGGATCACCGTTCACCATAAGGGAAGTTGTGTTGTCACCGTTCTATCCACGTGTCAAGATTCACCTGTGTCTGAAACCTCTGATTCACATTAAACTACCTTATCACTGAATCCTCTGTGTCCTCGTCTGTGTCTGACAGAAGACCAGACCGCATGCAGAGCTCTTCGGACACGGGCGAGGACCGCACCGCGGATCCCTTCACGCAACTGGTTCACGCTGTACGGTCCTCACTGATGCAACAAACTCCCCCTTCTTCACCGGTTGTCAACAACTCAAACACCGCTACAACTCCGGTCACTTCTTCAGTTGCCCCTGCGAGTCCCATGGCCAAACCAGTGACATACAGCGGCACAGCGGAGGATTGCAGCGGGTTCCTGCTACAATGTTCCCTCTATATGGAATCCAACTCTCATTTATTCACCTCCGAACGCAGTCGAGTAGCCTTCATCATCAACCTACTCTCAGGTAAGGCCCTCCAATGGGCTGAATCTCTCTGGGACTCGAACTCCCCTGCCCTTGGATCCGTCACTAACTTCTGTTCCCAGTTAAAATCCGTCTTTGGCCATCAAACTTCTGCATTGTCTGTCCATGACCAATTATTTACCATTCACCAACAGAGAGATGAATCTGTGAGTGATTATGCCATACGCTTCCGTACTCTCGCTTACATAAGCGGCTGGAATGAAACTGCCTTAATTACAGCATATCGCCACGGATTGAATGACAAGATACAAAGTTTGATAGTTGTGTACGAAGACTCACTAGGACTAGAGAATCTCATTCAGAAATCCATTCGAGTTGCCCAGAGACTCACTGCCTGTCATCCGCTCACTCCCGCTGTACTTCCTCCGCCCGCTATACCATCTGTCGCTCCTCCAGCACCTGAACCCATGCAAGTGGACTCTCACCATCTGTCCGCATCGGAACGTCAGCGGAGGATCAACGCCGGGCTATGTCTCTATTGTGGGGGAGATGGACACCTCTTACCATCCTGTCCAGTTCGACCTCCACGCCCAGCGGTGAGTACCATCCATATACCTCCTCAAACTGCTCATCTAACTAAGACCTGGGTTACTCTAAGACACCTTTGCTCTTGTGTTTCAGTACAAGCCCTCATCGACTCCGGTTCGGCGGGGAACTTCATCAACCGGCAAACCTTAACTCGTCTCAACGCCAAACATCACCGAAGCCCTGTCGAACTCAAAGTAACCACCATACAGGGAAAGCCACTGGCCAAGGGTCGTGTCCACTATTTCTCCCCCACAATCATCCTCCGTGTGGGACTCCTGCACGAAGAAGACATCACGTTCATGGTGCTGGAGGAATCCACCGCAGACATCATCCTGGGATGCCCCTGGCTTAACCTCCACCAACCTCACATCCATTGGCCCACTGGCGAGATCCTGAAATGGGGAATGTCCTGCCATCATACCTGCATCACTCCTCCAGCTAAAATCCCCAAGGTCAGTCCTCCCTTAAGGAAGTCTTCCCTACCGGTCCAGTCCACATCAGTGGAGAGCCCCGACACGAAGATGGATCATATCATCCCTCCTGAATATCGGGCGTTCCAGGATGTGTTCAGTAAGCGGTTGGCAACGAAGCTACCACCTCATAGGCCATGGGACTGCGCCATTGACCTCCTGCCTGGAGCAACCCTTCCTAAAGGACGAATCTATCCCCTGTCCATCCCGGAGCAGAAGGCCATGGAGGAGTATATACAGGAAGCCCTCGCTCAGGAGTTCATCCGACCATCTACTTCCCCTGCCGCTTCCAGCTTCTTCTTCGTGGCCAAGAAGGACGGAGGCTTGAGGCCGTGCATCGATTATCGCCACCTCAATTCACAAACCGTCAAATTCAGTTATCCTCTTCCCCTGGTCCCAGCAGCGTTGGAACAACTACGCGGAGCCAGGATCTTCACGAAACTGGACTTGAGGAGCGCCTACAACCTAATCCGCATCCGGAAGGGGGACGAATGGAAGACCGCTTTCATCACTCCTTCCGGGCACTATGAATACCGGGTCATGCCGTATGGGTTATCCAACAGTCCATCCGTCTTCCAAAACTACATGAATGAAGTCTTCAGAGATTACCTTAACAAGTTCGTAATTGTCTACATCGACGACATCCTCATCTACTCCACATCCAAGCAAGAACATATCCATCATGTCATCCTCGTACTCCGAAAACTCCGGGAACACCACCTTTACCTCAAATCCGAAAAATGTGAGTTCCATACGCCCTCAGTCCAGTTCCTAGGTTACATCATCGACCCATGTGGCGTGAAGATGGACCAGGGGAAGGTGGACGCCATCACACACTGGCCTCAACCCGGCTCCATAAAAGAACTTCAACGCTTCCTGGGCTTTGCCAACTTTTATCGAAGATTCATCAAGGACTACAGTTTACTCAGCTCCCCTCTAACTTCTCTCCTCCGAAACCGGCCCAAGTCTCTGTCCTGGAACCCCGAGGCCACTGAAGCTTACCACCTGCTCAAACAAGCCTTCAAGACCGCTCCAATCCTCATCCACCCTGATCCCAGCCACCAGTTCATCGTGGAAGTGGACGCCTCATCCACCGGGGTCGGAGCAGTCCTCTCCCAGCGGCAGGGGAATCCACCACGACTCCATCCATGTGCCTTCTTCTCGAAGAAGCTATCCCCGGCGGAGCAGAATTATGACATCGTTAACCGTGAACTACTGGCCATTAAGCTGGCTCTGGAAGAATGGCGTCACTGGCTGGAGGGAGCCCAGTTCCCTTTCGAGGTGGTAACCGACCACCGGAACCTGGAATACCTCCGTGAAGCCAAAAGACTGAATCATCGCCAAGCTAGATGGGCCTTGTTCTTCACGAGATTCAACTTCAAGGTCACCTATCGCCCTGGCTCCCAGAACAATAGAGCCGACCCCCTCTCCCGTCTTCATCAAGCAGATCCCGAACCCGAATCTCCAGAACCAATCCTCCCTCCAGCCATGATAGTTAGTCCTATCCAGTGGAGTATTGATCATCTGATTGCACAGGAAAACCTTCAACACCCTGCTCCGCCGGGAGGTCCAGAAGGGAAACTCTTCGTCCCCCCTCAACATCGGATTACCCTCCTGGACTTAGCTCACACCTCTCCGGGCTCTGGACACCCAGGCAGGAGGCAGACCCTCTCGCTCCTACAACAGCATTACTGGTGGCAATCGATGGCTCTGGATACGGTCCACTACCTCAAAGGATGCTCCGTCTGCGCCATAGCAGACACCCCTAGAAGACTCCCGGAAGGTAAACTGGTGCCTCTGCCCATTCCTGAACGTCCATGGACCCATATCGGCATTGATTTCATGACTGACCTCCCTCTCTCTCAAGGCTACACCTGTGTACTGGTAGTGGTCGACAGGTTTTCAAAATCATGTAAACTCATCCCTCTCAAAGGACTCCCCACTGCGTTCGAAGCGGCAGAGGCACTATTCCACAACGTCTTCCGTCACTTTGGCATCCCAGAAGATATCGTCTCCGACAGAGGCCCCCAATTCATCTCTAGAGTCTGGTCAGCTTTCTTCCGTCTTTTAGGGGTGTCCGTCAGTCTCTCCTCGGGATACCATCCTCAGACCAACGGCCAGACGGAGCGTAAGATTCAGGAGCTGGGGAGGTTCCTGAGGATTTACTGCCACCGTAACCAGGACTGTTGGAGCCAGTACCTACCCTGGGCCGAATACGCTCAGAACTCCCTCCAGCAATCTACCACCGGGCTCACCCCCTTCCAATGTGTCCTTGGATACCAACCTCCGGCCTTCCCATGGTCAGGTGAGCCCTCGCAGGTCCCAGTGGCAGATCACTGGTTCCGACAGAGCGAGAGGGTCTGGGACTCGGCTCACGTGCATCTCCAGCGGGCAGTGCGGAGGCATAAGGAGCAAGCGGACGCTCGTCGAGGACCCACGCCGCAATACCAACCTGGACAACAAGTCTGGCTCTCAACGAGGGACATCCGCCTCCGACTGCCCTGCCGTAAGCTGAGTCCCCGATACATCGGACCATTCACTATTGAACGGCAACTGAACGAAGTGACCTATAGACTCCAACTCCCTGCACAGTACCGTATCTCACCTTCATTCCATGTCTCACTCCTCAAACCCTTCACTGAACCTTTGTCTCCTCCATCCACAGAACCTGGTGATGATGCCGTACCTCCTCCTCCGGCCATCGAAGACGACAACGACATCTTCTGGGTGAGAGCTATCCTCGACTCTTGACGACGGGGTCCTCAACTGGAGTACCTTGTGGACTGGGAAAACTACGGCCCGGAGGAGCGTTGCTGGGTTAATCGTAACGACATCCTGGACCCCAGCCTTCTCACTGACTTTCATAAAGACCATCCAGACCGCCCCGCTCCCCGTGGCCGAGGTAGACCCCGTCGTCGCACAAGATCCCACCTACCTGAACTCTTGAACCCTCTTCATCCTCGTCAGTCTTCCTGTCCCTATCGTCTTCATCTGAGCACCATCTGGATCACCGTTCACCATAAGGGAAGTTGTGTTGTCACCGTTCTATCCACGTGTCAAGATTCACCTGTGTCTGAAACCTCTGATTCACATTAAACTACCTTATCACTGAATCCTCTGTGTCCTCGTCTGTGTCTGACATTACCAAACTGTAGACTGAATAGGTTTAAATTTTCATTTGTACCACTTTCTATTAAAATATTGAATAAGAACAAATAAGGGGTGTGGGTTGGTGGTAAATTATGTGTAGGGGAAGTATGTTGTGTTATATGTATATTGTGTGTATCTGTTATCCCGAATGTCCAAAACAAATTTCTCCATCAGGAGACAATAAAGGCAAATCAAATCAAATCAAATCAAATCAAATCCCGCCTTGGCGCCTTCAGAAAAAAAATGTCTGCACCTGTGCAGACCGGACAGTATATGGAAATTAAATGAAACATTTTTTTTTCTAATTACTTTTAATTGAATGAAATTAACTTGTTTTAAACAAGGGCATTGAATTTGAAAATTAATAATAAAAAATAAGTAGGATTAAATAACACATTAAAATCAGTTAAATTAACCAGATTAAAACATGTAACATTCGCTTGCAAATCACTGTTCACAGGCTTGCAGTACTTTTGACCCTTTTTTAGTGAAAACAACGTACCAAAATTCAGAAGAATGCAGATAATATTTATTTTGCTTTAACATGAAGCTGCAGTTTCATAATACTTGAATTACACTTATGACTAACAGTAAAATGCTGCAAACAAGTTTTTTTCTTACACTTGAAATGCGATTTACACCTTTAAAAAGCTTATCTTGTGCATTCAAATTTAATTTACGCTTACAGTTTTATGTACACTTCCACAACTCCTACCCTGCATATGCAAATCTTTATGACATCATTTTATCTTCATAGATTGCCCCAATTGGATGGCTTAAGATTTTTATTAACTCAAGGGAACATCTTTGAATTACTTGACAGGTACTGGCACCCAGCATGGACCCCACAGGTTGACCGCACATGAAGTTACAAATTCTAAAATTAATCTCCGAAGTGAACATATTTTCATTCATATACTAATTAATTCTAAAAATAAATTAATTTTGTATATGAAAAGATGAAGCAAAGCAAATATGTCTACCTCTGGGATTATAACAGCACAATAATTTATATTTTACATTCTCTCTCTATATATATATACATAGTCTAAATAACAGCACATATATTTGGGGCGGCAGTGGCCCAGGGGTTCATGTAGGTCAATCAATGGTAGTTCAATCCCCAGCTCCACCTGACCAAGTGTTGAGGTGTCCTTGAGCAAGACATCTAACCCCAGCTGCTCCCGACGAGCTGGATGGCACCTTGCATGGCTGACATCGCCGTCTGTGTGTGAATGAGTGAGTGGATGGGTGAATGTGAGGCAATTTGTAAAGCGCTTTGGATGACCATGGGGTCTGTTGAAAGCGCTATATAAATGCAATCCATTTACCATATATTTTGACTGTCCCTTATACTGGGCTGCTTATACTTTATATTATTATTATTATTATTATTATTATTATTATTATTATTATTATTATCACATTTATCATTTATATATATATATATATATATATATATATATATATATATATATATAAACAAACACCATAAGCTAAATATTTTATCACATTTTGAGAAAATTATTACATTATAAACATTTTATTACAATAATAATGTAATACTTATTACATTATGTGCAATTATTACATTATGAGTTGTCTCAACATTTCTTGACCCGACCTGATATTTAGATTTTTTTATTTTTTTGACAGGGAAAGTTGTGCACAAACAGAAACACACACACACACACACATACATGTATGTATACATTTATAAAAATTAAATAAAACAGGCCAGAAAAAGGGGCATTTTATCACGAGGAATAAAAAGGTTGGACAGGTGCTCAAGTCCCCTCTGATGTCTATATGTGCATGTGTCAGATGTCAATCATTACATGGCCTTTAGCCCTGTAAACACATTTCTGCCTTATACAGTGATCAGAATTCCCATCTGATCATAATAGTAAGTTATTTCAGATACTAACTAGTGTCTGAAAGTGAGTTCTGCCATTAAAATAGTTTTGTGTGTCGTAGAATATTTTCCAATTGCTAAAAAAGTATTTTCCAATACTTAAAAGACATATTTCTAAACTATTAACACAGTAACACACCTACATCACCCAAATAGCCAAATGGGTAAATTTCTGGCCAAAACCACATTTTACTAAATGAATACAAACTCAGCATTTCAAAATGCTGAATACCTTTTTACACATATACTAACTCTATCAAAACACAGCAAAACAGATTAAAAATCAAATCATTTGGTCAAAACATTAGCACTAGTTTTCTGTCCAACAGGAACATATAGTCAATCATAGCATGGTGACTGTCGAAATACTAACAGTTGATGGCTTTACAAAAACTGTATTAATTGTCATGTATTTATTTATTTATTTTATTTTATTTTGTTTTTTAAGTTACCTTCAACTGAAACCCATTATACATTTTAAGTGTTGAATGTGTTAATTCTTTCTTGGTAACATACTGCCTTAAACTGTCATTACTTTATAGAATGTACAATAAAATAAATAAATAAAAATGGTTATCTATGCAGAAATTCAATTGGAATCTTCATTAGAAAATTTTCTTCCAGTGGGTGGAGATGGATGTGTATGTTACTCCCATGGCAGCTAATGTCAGTGATCAACAAAAAATAAATCATATATGGTTGGCCTTTGGTTACTATGCAAGCCTCTTTCAGGCACAGAATAATAAAGTAAAAAAATAAATAAATAAAAACACACAACTGTGATATTTTTATCTCACAATTTGGACTTTTGGATTTTACATCTTGAAATTCAGACTTTATCACAATTGTGAGATAAATTCACAATTGCAAAAAAAAAGTCAGAATTGTAAGATAAAAAGGCCCCAAAAATCCTCTCCCCTACCTGTTCTTCTACCTTTTCCTAAACCAACTACTCCTCTCCCTCTTAAATATATTCTTCTCCTTCTACCAGGAATTAATATTAATTCTTTGTGCTGTTCTGCATCCACAAAAAACAATTCAAATATTTATTTTTTAATCTATGTCGATGTAATAGAAAGAGTGTCAGCACCTAATTATTCCTCAGAGTCTGGAATTTATAAATACTTCAGTGATCTGTTACACAAAAAATGCTTACCTGTTGTTACAATATATATATATATATATATATATATATATATATATATATATATATATATATATATATATATATATATATATATATATATATATATATAAAATTCAATACTTCTGAGCTGTTGTTGTTGCAGTAGAAGTATAAGTTTTATACTATATTTAAGGTTTGGAACAGTAGGTCTTCATATCTGACATGCTGTGTTTAAGCATTATTAAATAAGACTAAAAGGTTCCATAACTTTGGTTTTGGGTAATCTTGTATTAAAAAGGTAGCCTGTTGTGAAAATATGGGAAATGAGTGGCGTCCCACCTAGCCTGCTTTGGAAAAAGGTATTCGGCGAGCCGAAAATCCAAGGCATGCTCAAGCCCTGGAAATGAGAGTGGGTTGGCCCTGCATGCATTAGGACGCACATTTGGCCTAACAGTGAAAACATGACTAATGAGTCTTTGTAGATGTTTTGCCCATCACATGTTGCTTTGTATTTTGACCAGGCTTAAACAAAATAATATAACATTTAGGTGCAAATATGCAGAATAGTAAACCAAAGCTTGAGGCTAAAATGGCAAAAATCTCCACAGCTACAGTCAATTTTCCAGGAGAGCTGACATAAGCTGGTATAAAAGTGATCCATACAGCACAGAATATCAACATACTGAATGTGATGAATTTGGCTTCATTGAAGTTATCAGGCAGTGTGCGAGCCATAAAAGCAAGAATGAAGCACAAAACAGCCAGTAGGCCAATATAACCCAGAACAGCCCAGAAACCTATAGTAGAACCCAGACTGCACTCAATAATGACCCTTTCCTTGTAATATTTCATATTTTTTAAGGGAAATGGAGGAGATATTGTTAGCCATAGCACACAGATAAGAACCTGTATTAGTGTGAAGGCAAGAACATTGAGTCGTTGTTGTGCAGGTCCAAACCATTTCATTAAATTACTTCCTGGAAGTGCAGCCTTGAAGGCCATTAATACCACTATTGTTTTCCCCAGAACACATGAGATACAGAGGACAAAAGTGATCCCAAATGCTGTGTGACGCAACATACAAGACCACTCTGTGGGTTGACCAATGAAAGTAAGTGAACAAAGGAAACAAAGAGACAGTGAGAAGAGCAGCAGGAAGCTCAAATCTGAATTGTTGGCTTTTACTATGGGGGTGTCCTTCTTACTGTAAAACAGAATGGCCACCAGCGCAGTTAATCCTACTCCAGACAGTGAGAAAAAGACTAGCACTATACCCATAGTTTCTGTGAATGACAAAAACTCTACAGCCTTTAAATCACATTTATTTTTCTCAGCATTAGACCAGTATTCCTCTGGACACGAATTGCAGTTATTTGAATCTGGAAAGAAAGTGATAATTGCTGCAGTTTGAGACAAAGGGAGGTTTATGTCCTTTATTAACTCATTTGACAAATTAACTGCATCCAAAAAAAAAAAAGAGAAAAAAAAAACTAACCAGTTTTGTTTGGAACAGTGAAATGGGCAAAAGATTACCTGTCTCATTACTGATTTCTCCTTCTGCGCATGGAATACAGTCATAACAGCAGACAGGTCTTCCTCTCTGTGCAGCCTTCCTAGTGCCTGGAGGACAGCTCTCACTGCAGACAGAGCTTGGCTTCTACGTAATCAAGTAAACAAACAAACAAACAGTTAGTCCTTATGTCCTTAATGTCCATTTTCTGTTCTGATTTTAAATAAATTTAGCTGAAAATGTATAATTTTAGTCATAATTGTATACCTGCCCACCATGGGGTTTATCTCTCTATCTCTCTCTCACTCTCTAAACTATTCACAGAGTTGATTTTGTATGGTGGACCACAATTTTTTGCACATTTGAATAGGAGAATGGGATTAGAGTTTTTATCTATCTATCTATCTATCTATCTATCTATCTATCTATCTATCTATCTATCTATCTATCTATCTATCTATCTATCTATCTATCTAATGTTCCATCAGTTAAACATCATTAAAACAGTTAATTTACCTTCAGGTGTCCTCCAGCCCAAATTATGTTTTCAGTGTTGAGCACAAAGCGCTGGTCAGGAGGCAGTGAGGCATCATAGTATCCCACTGGTTTAAACTGGAATGATTTATCTGAGTCCTGCTGCCAGTTCACAACTTCATAATGGGCTACTGTAGCACCAGTGCGGTCAAACCACACATGATCTCCAAACTTTACTGTGAAATTGATTTTTTTTAGAGCTTCAACCACCTAATGAATAAACGAATGAGCAAAATAATAAATGAAATAACAGTTCTTATGTATTTTAACAAATTTTTCAACAAAAAATATTGTTCCTTTTTTTCTCCCTTTCTCTTAACGGACTTTATCTTTTACCTGCTGTGGTTGTATCGC
Source organism: Carassius gibelio (assembly GCF_023724105.1). NCBI lineage: Eukaryota > Metazoa > Chordata > Actinopteri > Cypriniformes > Cyprinidae > Carassius > Carassius gibelio. The sequence continues at coordinate 16,307,329 of NC_068388.1, forward strand.
CAGGCTTTTATCACAGCTTTCATTTTCTTTGCATTTGAGTAGGTTCTGCAATGAATGAGCCACAGCATAAACTGCTTTATAGACATGGCTTGAATATCTGTGTTCAGGCACATCTTCATTGTAGTTTTTCAGAGCAAGTAAATCCTGATATCTTCTGCAGCTTACTGCATATTGAGACAAATTTCCCTCAATATGTGAGCATGGGAAAGCCGTTTCCCAGAATGCATTTATAACATAATCTGAAAAACCATCAAAATTAATTTTTCTCAATGCAAACCCCAGTGACCCTCCCATCACACGAAAACTGTTTGAAGTGATATAATTCTTTGAGGTTATCCAACCCTCTACTCCGATTATTTGTAAGCCTGTAATATTCTGAATAGTCAGCTGCTCAATTAATAAGCCCATCTCAATAAATGAAACAAATGCAACAATCACTTTTGCAGTGCTTTGTTTTATCTTATCTACCACTTTTTTAAGTTTATCTGGCTCTGTTCGGTAGAATTTCTCAGAGTACTCTACACAAATACCCTCCTTCTGTGCTGTATTCAGAAATATGGCCATTCCATAGTTTCCATAATCATTGTCACTGTTCACAGCTCCCACCCAAGTCCAGCCTAAGTGCTTGACAATGTATGCAAGAGCTCTGCCTTGGTGGTAATCACTAGAAATAGTCCTGAAGAATGAGGGGTAGTCTTTTCTGTTGCTGAGACATTCACATGAGGCTGAGTGACTTATCTGAGAGAGAGATAGAAAGCGAGCAAACAATGAAACAGTGATTGCCCCCCCCACCCCTTCCAGAAAAAAAGAAAGAAAAAAAGGTGTTATTGCTGCTTACCACTGGAATTTTAAAAGGTCCTGTAGTTCTGGACAGAATCACTGTGGCAGAAGATTCTGTTTCTCCTATGATTGAATGTATAGACGACTGACCATTGCATGTCTCCCCTGCAGCAAATTCTGGTCCATTCATCAGTCCCATAGTTGCACTCATAGAGGACAGTCTTGAACCACATGTATCATAAATTTGGTAACCAATGGAAACATTTGGGAGCAAACTTTCACTTTTGTTAATCTCTTCAATGGCAAAGATCATTATTTGAGCCAGCCGGAAATCTCTTAGATTCACACTACAAAAAAAAAAAAAAAAATGATAAATTACTATTAAATAAACATAAATAACATGAAAAAGTAAAGGACATTATACATATATAAAGATCATGATATTCCAGATCTGTTTGTAATCCACTTTAATAAAACTTACTTTAAAAAAAGATGCATTATGTTTTAATTTACAACATCTTCTCTGATCTAATATTTCTGAAAGTTTACAGTTTAACAAACCTGGAGCATGATAGAGGCTGAGGTTTTTGTTTAAACTCAAAAGAAGGTAATGTCTCTTTACTGTGGATTGCAAACATTCCTCCAATAGTTACATCTCCTTCCTTGGAAAGCAGTGGGTACTTAGGTTCTCCCATCATTCGGCAAAGTTTGTTTTCCACCTTTGTCTGAAGGTGATGGAAAAGGAGTGTATAAAGAAAGAGAAGCATCCTGAATATTGAGCTCAAATCTGGCTCCAAAATGCAACTGACCTGACACCATATCTGCACTTTTATAGACTGACTTAATATGTGTGTTTGATTGAGAACATAACAAATGACATGATAGAGTCACTCTCTTGTGCTCTCTCTCCCTTGAGTGCATGATGGGAGTGGATGGGCAAAGTTGGTGTCTGAGTGCGGTTTCAAAGGAGTGTGTGGTAGATTTTTGTTAATGGTTTTATGGGTTTTCTGTTGTATAATTTTTTTTTATTTTATTTTGAGAACATTAGTGAAATCCACTGCCACCTGTGTTTTGTCTGGACTGCATGTTATTACTGAGATTGTCATCTTTTGTTAAGCTGAGCAGATAGTGTTAAAGTACTCACCGAGACACAGTGCTCGGTGGGTCAGACAGGTTCTATGGTAGTGGTAGATGAAATGAAAGCATAAGCACCCTTATTTGAGACTGTAATAATAACCTAGCCAACACAGTACATTTGTGAGGACGTCGCCAGTTCGTCGTCATTTGGTCAGCGCGACATTACTTTATGGCGACGTTGTGAGGGCCTCGTGGTTAAAATTATTTTTTTTTAATCTTGGCTAACTTCCCAAAAACGTCATGTGTCACGGTTCATTGATACATAGTGTCATCTTGTTGTCTGTGTGTAGGTTGCGGGGTGTATCACCTGATTGTTCTGTGTGGGCGTCGCCGCTGATCAGCTGCGGCTTATTACATCTTCCCTATATTAACGCCTTGTCTCATGTTTGTCAGATCGTTGTTTGGAGTCCTTGTGTTGTTGTGTCTCTCGTGTAGTGTTCCTGCTCTGGATTTCTCGTCGCTGTTTCCTGTGGATATTCGTTCTGGATTACCTCGTTCATCACTTCAGCCACAGTCACTTCACGGACTCCACTCACCACGAACACCAACGCCCATCAAGGTCCCTGTGTTGCCATCTCTCCTGCTGCTTGTTTGTCTTGTCTATCCCTGAACATCTGATTATCTGTGGAAAGCTCTCATTAAAGAGATATTAACTTACATTTGCATCCAGTCTTCTTTTCCGTGACATCGTGGGCACGTCCTCAAAAGACGTCGCTAGTTAGTCCCATTGGGGACGTTGTAGGAACATGGTCAGTTGGTCTTCAGATAACTTTTTAATATTATTGCACTACATGTATTATTATAATTAAGACACCATTTGAACAGCCTATTTTTTTTATAATATAAAAAAAGTCATCAAGCATGTTAAAAGATAGCATGGGATAGCCTGTTAAAAGATAGCCTGTTATTTTGTAATGGTCAACTTCCAGCGGACGGACACGGACGAGAAGGTAAACGCTATAAATCTACTTTTATTAATAGATTTTAAATGATATAACATTAAATGCCATCATAGAGGTGTAGTGTTTTGTATTTTTGTAGGTTTTCTCATTCCCTTTAATAAATAAATGCTCTGTTTGGTTAATTAGCTCAAAAGCAGTGTCAGAGGTGGTCTAGGGTAACATTAACTGTTAAAATCTAATATAGCCTTACCTGTTTAAACTTATTTGAAATTTAACATGATAAACTATACAGTATTCACTTTCTAATTCTTAAATTTTTAACCGTAGTAACGTTAATTAGTTTGTTTGTTTGAATGCCTGCCACTCGAGCTTAATTATGCTCATGCTAGCCATGTTGTGAACTTATATAAACCGCTGTATGAAGTTTAACGTTAATTATCGAGGCTGCCGGAATCATGTTCAGTGTATGTGGGATTAACCTTTTCTCCCTCAAGTGGAAGGCTTGTAAATTCTGTCATCATTTCATTATTGGTGTTGATGGTGTTTTTCACATGCATGCTTTTTAATGCTAGTTTAATTCTCAAATTGTTCTGATACTTTAGTTTCACAAAAAGTAAACAAATTGTTCACTTTTTTTAGGGCCTGACTGCCACCAGTTGAATCAATGATTCAGTGAGTTCCTTATTGCGGTACAGCATTTTGTTGAGGATTGCAGCCCTCATAAAGTGAATGTGAGGGGTAAAATAGGAGCTCATCATGTTGTGAGTGTTATCTTTTTATTTTTCACAAATGATATGTAAGTGGGTAATATTTCCATGTTCTTATTATGCTTTGTTTCTTTTGTATAGTATTCCCACTGCCGTATTGTACCGTGTAATACCGCATGTGATTTTAGTGTGGTAGTTTCTCTGTAGCGTCTCACAACATTTTGTTGTTGTGGAATTCCTTTTGTATTTCATTATTTCCCTTTTGTATTTTTGTGTGGCGGCTGTATTTTTGTTGGGCCGTGTTTGCGATGGTTAAGAGTTGGTTTCTGCTTATAGCAGTTGGACTGTGAAACAAGCTGTAGAACATCAGGAATAATTATGCACTGAGAAATATAGAGCTGTGAGATTTGAATTGTATTACCAGCTCTTTGTATCCTTCTCTGTTTTTGTTCCGTCTATTTTCAAAAATAAATATTTAACTATTTTTCTTTGTTTCCGGTCTATTTTGTGAAAGCGGTGAGCCGGAACGGTTTCTTGTACACTCTTGTTGAACATTTCAGAACATATCATTCTTTTGAAAATACTTCATGAATACACTACAAAGTAAGTGAACCCGCTAAAAGTGTTTCTGGTGGTAAATTAAATTCCCCGGTCACACAAACAACAGGGAAAGACAGGTATTTATAAGGAGGCTAGTGACAATAGATTTCCTGCACCTGGTGCAATTAACTGGAGTCCAATTACTGTGAAGACAGGACCAGGACTAGATGAATTCTAGTGCCTATGATGAAGTGCCTTAGGAGTAGTGAGCCCACTAGTGGACACCCAGGGAAACCGAGACTAGACAGCGTGACATTACCCCCCCACCCCACGGAGCAACTGCCAGATGCTCCACCCAAAATCAAGGGAAACCCAAACAGACAAAGAGACCAGGAGGGAGGTGGAGCGGCGGAGGACTAGGGGGAGGGACGGAAGGGCCAGGTAAAATGGGGAAAACATGGACAAGAAGACAGGGGGAAAATGGGGAAACAGAGACAAGACAACCAGGTAAAATGGAGAAACAGAGACAAGACAACCAGGTAAAATGGGGAAACAGAGACAAGAGAAGTGCAACACAAAACAAGGAGTCCAGGAGGGTGGTGGACCGGCGGAGGATCAGGGGGAGAGACAGAGGGCCAGGTCCTTAGAGGGAAACAGAACGAAAGACACAGACAAGAAACTCAGGAGAGAGGTGGACCGGCGGAGGATCAGGGGGAGGGATGGAAGGCCAGGTCCATAGGAGGAAACAGACAGAAAAAACAAACAAACAAAAAACCCCACTAAAACTTAAGTCCATTAAGGACATCACGTGACGCCCACCAGGGTAATCCCATGGTGTTTATACTGAATTCCAGAAGATCGGTGCTGACTTGAGTCTGCTCATGAAGTTTATTGGTTACTTGCATTTGTTCATGAAGATCAATGGTGACTTGCCTTTGTTCATGAAGATCATTGGTGACTTGCCTTTGTTCATGAAGATCACCGGTGACTTGACTCTGTCCTTGAAGATCACCAGTGACTTGACTCTGTCCTTGAAGATCACCAGTGACTTGACTCTGTCCTGGAAGATCACCAGTGACTTGAGTCTGTCCTTGAAGATCACCAGTGACTTGAGTCTGTCCTTGAAGATCACCAGTGACTTGACTTGACTCTGGAAGGTCAACAGTGACTAGCCTTGACTCTGGAAAGTCCATGGTAACTAGCCTTGACTCTGGAATGTCAACAGTGACTAGTCCTGACTCTGGAAGGTCAACAGTGACTAGCCCTGACTCTGGAAGGTCAACGGTGACTAGCCCTGATTTTGGAAGGTCAACGGTGACTAACCCTGACTCTGGAGGGTCCATGAGCACCTGACTCGACTCTGGAGGGTCCATGAGCACCTGACTCGACTCTGGAGGGTCCGTGAGCACCTGACTCGACTCTGGAGGGTCAACCAGAACCTGACTCAACTCTGAAAATTCAACGGGCACCTGACTCAACTCTGGAAGGTCAACAGGAACTAGCCCTGACTCTGGAAGGTCAACAGTGACTAACCATGACTCTGGAAGGTCGACGGTGACTAACCCTGACTCTGGAAGGTCGACGGTGACTAACCCTGACTCTGGAGGGTCCATGAACACCTGACTCGACTCTGGAAGGTCAACAGGAATCTGACTCAACTCTGGAGGGTCAACGGGAATATGACTTGACTCTGGAAGGTCAACCGGAACCTGACTCAACTCTGGAGGGTCAACAGGAACCTGATTCAACTCTGGAGGGTCAACAGGAATATGACTCAACTCTTGGGGGTCAACCGGAACCTGACTCAACTCCAGAAAACCCTCTGTAGCTGCCATCCTCTGCAGTGGCTTCGGGCTGGCGGCCGCCTTGTGCAGTGGTGCTGGGTTGGTGGCCATCTTGTACTGTGGTGCTGGCTCAGCAGACATGACGTGAACAGTCTCTGGATCGACAGATGTGACGTAAACACTCCTGGGAATCTCTAGGATCTTTGACAGCATGGAGAAATAATCCAAAAACGTCTCAGTGGCCATCTTGGGCGTTGTCGCTGAGCTGGCGGTCATCTTACTCTCCTGTCCGGTAAGAGGAGCCAGCCCAGTAGTAAACTCGAGGCTACTATCAGGTGGGATCCTCAACATCATCCACCCTCCTTCCAATGAAACTGAGATGGGCCAACAAACACGCACACCTGTCACGCCCTTCTGGACTCTGGAGCAGAGGGTAACTTCATGGACACCCCCCTTGCACAACACCTGACTCCATATCACTCCCCTTTCACACCAGATCACCGTCATTGCCCTACATCACCCACACCACAGGACCCATAACTCTCCTCACCTCCATCAACCACACTGAAACCCTTCCCTTCCTCCTCATGGACTCTCCTGTGGCAACCATCGTGAATAGTCAAACACAACCCATGAGTGGATTGGGGTTCCAACACCATCACCTTGTGGAGTGAATTTTGTCATGAGTCTTGTCTGGTTTCTGCTTATCCTGCTGTGTCTGTTTCTGTTTTTCAGGAGGAGGCTACGGTTCTGTCTAAAGTGCCCGCGGAGTGCCTGGACCTGAAGGAAGTGTTCAGTAAGTCCTGCGCTGCTTCTCTCCCTCCACATCGTCCCTATGACTGTGCCATAGAGTTAGTTCCATGTAAGTCCCCGCCTAAAGGCAAGCTTTACTCTCTTTCCATTCCGGAGAGGGAGGCCATGAAGAAATATATTTCTGATTCTCTAGCATCGTGGTTCATCTGCCCTTTCTCTTCTCCAGCGGGAACAGGATTCTTTTTTGTTGGTAAGAAGGATGGTTCTCTGCGACCTTGTATTGATTTCCGAGAGCTGAACAACATCACGGTAAACAATACTTATCCTTTGCCATTGATGTCCTCAGCATTCGAGAAGTTACAGGGGGCATCCATCTTCACAAAACTGGATTTACGCTTTTAACACCCCTAGAGGTCACTTTGAATACTTGGTGATGCCGTTTGGGCTCTCCAACTGGCCAGGGGTTTTCCGAGCACTCGTTAATGACGTGTTGAGAGACATGGTAGATCAGTTCATACGTTTACCTGGATGACATAATGATTTTTTCTCTCCAGGAGCACGTACAACACGTCAGACAAGTGCTCCAGAGATTACTAGAAAATGGGCTTTTTGTCCAAGTGGAGAAATGCGTACTTCATGCACAGTCAGTTCTCTTCCTAGGTTACATCGTCTCGTCTGAGGGAATATGTATGGATCCTGACAAGGTTAAGGCTGTGATAGATTGGCCAAGTCCAGATTCCTGTAAGGCCCTACAGCGGTTTCTGGGGTTTGCCAATTTTTATTGGTGGTTTATTCGCAATTTCAGCCAACTAGTCTCGCCTCTGACCGCCTTGACCTCCCCAGTACTATGTTCAGGTGGTCTAATACAGCCAAAACTGTATTTTCCAACCTCAATAGCCGCTTTGTTTCATCTCCCATCTTAGTAGCCTCTGATCCCACAAATCAGTTCATGGTGGAGGTCGACACATAAGAGGTGGGAGTAGGTGCAGTTCTTTCCCAACGCGCTGCCTCAGACAACAAGGTGCATCCATGCGTGTTCTTTTCTTTTCCTGCCGAATGTAATTATGACATTGGTAACAGAGAGTTGTTGGCCGCAAATTAGCATTGGAGGAGTGGTGTCACTGGTTGGAGGGGTCGGGGGTACCATTCATTATCTGGACCGATCCCAAGAACTTGGAATATATTAGAACTGCCAAAAGACTCAACTCCAGGCAGGCGCAGTAGGCACTTTTTTCAACGTTTTTTTACATTCTTGATTGTTGAACGTTTTCCCTGTTGGGAAGAGGTAACATTTGTTATTTTTACAGTTGATCACTAGTGGGTCCATTAACCCTTTAGATAGGCCTGTGCAAAAAAAGCTTAGTTTCTGACATGTATATGAAGCTATATACAGTATAACAGCATATTATATTGTGTGTGTGTGTGAGAGAGAGAGAAAGAGAAAGAGAGAGAGTGTGTGAGAGAGACCTTTGCGCACTTACCTTGATGTATTTGAGAAAATCAAAATGTACACCTCAGCTCTCAGAACTACATGGAGTAAACAGATTTATGTATTTATGCACCTGCTGCCTTTTGATGGTGGTGATAAGTATAGACTAAATAAAAGCAAAGTATAGGGATTTAAACACTTGCATGCCATCGTGCTGGTCATTTAATGGTGAGAAGAGCAGCAAGCAAAACCAGAAAGGGCTTGACTTGTACTGAAGTTTTGGAAATGATTATGCAGCTTGAACCCTCCAACGAGCTGCAACTTATTTGAAGTTGGTATTGCATTTTGGTTCATAATATATTATGTTCATAAATTTTATGCAAAGTACATGATGCATGATTATATGGTGTCATGGCTTTGCAATCAAAAAATGTCGTTATAATGGAAGTCAATGGGGCAAAAACAGCCACCAAATACAAATGAGGGGGAAAAAATTAAAATCTAATGCTGCACAAAAACGAACAATGCATCAAAGTCAATTTTGCTACTAATCTTTGACATGCCCAAGACTGTGATAAAAGGTAAATATTTTACCAATATTTTATTTTGAGCATGCTTGTTTGCTATCAAATAACTTAAGCTTTATTCTATATATATATATATATATATATATATATATATTAGGGGTGTAACGGTTCACAAAATTCACGGTTCGGTTCGATACGATACACTGATGTCACGGTTCGGTTCGATACGTTTTAGATACAGCAAAATGTAAAAACATCTCAACTTTTCAGAATGCCGCAAGCGCACCGCGGGTCATGTGACAAGAACCAACCAATCAGCTTCATCCTTTCCCGTAACAACGTTGAGAGCTCAGCCAAGATGAAGGAACAGCTGATCATAGTTGTATATGGATTGCAATTTTGAAATAAATTCAGTAGCAGAGCTACTGCAAGCGATTTTTAGAGCTGCAAATCCATTTATCCTTCGCTGAAATTTCCGCGTCTCATGGAGAGAGCACGTCATTGTTGCTTAGCAAAGACAGACGCCTCAGGAGAAAGACGCGCTTAGCGTTTTCCATGCGTTTTTAGGCACGATATGTGAACGGCCCCTAAGGCGCTCGCTCACTCAGCACGCGCTGAAGGCTCGTTGCAAAATGTCTAATGCATTTAACAGACCAGAAATATAAGATCCTAAAATAACCAACAGGTCTGGTGTTTGGGTTGGATTCCCTGTAAGCTATAGTGTCTAAATGCTGCAGGGATAGTTTGCTGCGTGCATGTTTCTCCTTTTTTTCGTCTTTTCCCAGATAGTACTGACGCATATATCCCAGATATTCCCGCTGTTTTTTTTTTTTTTTTTTTTTTTTTTGTAATCCCGCTGGTGTACCCTGTCATGTTGCAGATGCGACATACCGTTGTTTTTTTATCCACCACTCTCTTGCCATCACCATTATAGCTTAAAGGGAATCCAAAGTGCACCCAAACACCAGACCTGTTGGTTATTGGAGGATCTTCTCATTTCTAGTCTGTTAAACGCATTGGCTATTTTGCAACGAGCCTTCAGCGCGTACTGAGTGAGCGAGCGCCTGCTGAGTAGCCTAACATAAACATATAAGATGGTGTTTTTTTCTTCTTCGGGAGTGTCAGGGGCGTTGCCTGTTACGTTGTTTGGGTTATTGGGCTACCTTGTTGAACGCATATCATTATATTTCTTTCTCTCTCTTTTTTTTTTTTTTTCAAATATAATTAATTACTCCAACGAACCGTTCGGTATACATAATGCGTACCGCGTACCGAACCGAAAGCGTCGTACCGAACGGTTCAATACGAATACGCGTATCGTTACACCCCTAATATATATATATATATATATATATATATATATATATATATATATATATATATATATATAGGTCCTTCTCAAAAAATTAGCATATTGTGATAAAAGTTCATTATTTTCCATAATGTAATGATAAAAACTTAACTTTCATATATTTTAGATTCATTGCACACCAACTGAAATATTGCAGGTCTTTGATTGTTTTAATACTGATGATTTTGGCATACAGAAAATTCCTATCTCAAAAAAATAGCATATCATGAAAAGGTTCTCTAAACGAGCTATTAACCTATTCATCTGAATCAACTAATTAACTCTAAACACCTGCAAAAGATTCCTGAGGCTTTTTAAAACTCCCAGCCTCTTTCATTACTCAAAACCGCAATCATGGGTAAGACTGCCGACCTGACTGCTGTCCAGAAGGCCATCATTGACACCCTCAAGTGAGAGGGTAAAACACAGAAATAAATTTCTGAACGAATAGGCTGTTCCCAGAGTGCTGTATCAAGGCACCTCAGTGGGAAGTCTGTGGAAAGGAAAAAGTGTGTCAAAAAATGCTGCACAACAAGAAGAGGTGACCGGACCCTGAGGAAGATTGTGGAGAAGGACCGATTCCAGACCTTGGGGGACCTGCGGAAGCAGTGGACTGTGTCTGGAGTAGAAACATCCAGAGCCACCGTGCACAGGCGTGTGCAGGAAATGGGCTACAGAGAAGCAGCACTGGACTGTTGCTCAGTGGTCCAAAGTACTTTTTTTCGGATAGCAAATTTTGCATGTCATTCGGAAATCAAGGTGCCAGAGTCTGCAGGAAGACTGGGGAGAAGGAAATGCCAAAATGCCTGAAGTCCAGTTTCAAGTACCTACAGTCAGTGATGGTCTGGGGTGCCATGTCAGCTGCTGGTGTTGGTCCACTGTGTTTTATCAAGGGCAGGGTCAATGCAGCTAGTCACTCGGACTCTAGCACCTCTCATCTGTTGCACCACACCCGAACTACATTCCCCATGAGTCACTGCATCACAATCACCCTGCCACACCTGCACATCATTCCTCAGCCAATTTCCTTGCCACACCTGCACCTCATTTACACACACATAAAAGCAGCACACTCACTCCCACTCTCTGCGAAGTCTTATTTAGCCAGTCTGACATTTCCGAGCGTTTTCCTTGTGTTTGTTTCTCCTGTACCTGACCTTTGGATTGTTTATACCGACTCTGATTCTCTGCTGCCTGCCCCCGGACCTTTGGATTGTTTATACCGACTCTGATTCTCTGCTGCCTGCCCCCGGACCTTTGGATTGTTTATACCGACTCTGATTCTCTGCTGCCTGCCCCAGACATCTGCTTGTTCCTGTAATCAATTCTGATTATCCCTACATACCTGACGCCATCACTGATCGTTGCCTGACCATTCTCATCATTAAAGTTCTGCACTTGGATCTGAACGTCTCTGTCTCACCATTACAGAAGACTTCGCCAAACCAGGATCCAGCAGCTTTATTGAACCCCAGACCAGGTACGGAGCCAACTAAAAGTTCATGCAACCCTGTAGATGTGCTATGCTCCATTTTTCAAGATGGCAGACCAATTGAGCTCTTTGTGGAGGAATTCCTTCAGTATAGTCACCTTTTGCCTGGGGATGAGAATCTGGTAAAGGACTGTTTCTGGAGTGGTCTTGATACTAAGATAAGCTTGAGTTTACCAGAGGAAGAGCCTAGCTGGACCCTGGGACAGTTAATTGACTTTGTATTGCAGTTTTGTGGCTCTCCCTTTACAGTTGAGGAGGTCACTTCTCCAAGGTATCCAGCTCCTATCTGTTCGGTGGTCCCTGTACCTGAGCCGCTGCACAAGATGGCCGCTGCACAAGATGGCCGCCAGTCCAGCGCCGCAGCACAAGATGGCAGCCTCAGTCGACTTTCCAGAGTCAAGTCAGGTCCCCACTAACACCCAAGAGTCAAGTGAAACAACAGTTACACTTCTTGATTCTAGTCAGGTCACCGTTGATCAGGTCCCTGTTTATTTCCCAGAATCTAGTCAGGTCACCATTGATCAAGTTCCAGTGGACCCTCCAGAGTCGAGTCAGGTTACAGTGGACCCTCCAGAGTCGAGTCAGGTTCCAGTGGACCCTCCAGATTCGAGTCAGGTTCCAGTGGACCCTCCAGAGTCGAGTCAGGTTCCAGTGAACTCTCCAGAGTCGAGTCAGGTTCCAGTGAACTCTCCAGAGTCGAGTCAGGTTCCTGTTGACCCCCCAGAGTCGAGTCAGGTTCCTGTTGACCCCCCAGAGTCGAGTCAGGTTCCAGTGAATTCTCCAGAGTCGAGTCAGGTGTTCATGGACCCTTCAGAGTCAGGGCTAGTCACCGATGACCCTCCAGAGTCAGGGCTAGTCACCGATGACCTTTCAGAGACAAGTCAAGTCACCGGTGATCTTCAAGGACAGAGTCAAGTCACCGGTGATCTTCAAGGACAGAGTCACGTCACCGGTGATCCTCAAGGACAGAGTCACGTCACCGGTGATCCTCAAGGACAGAGTCAAGTCACTGGTGATTTTCAAGGACAGAGTCACGTCACCGGTGATCTTCAAGGACAGAGTCAAGTCACCGGTGATCTTCAAGAACCAAGTCAAATCACAGTTGATCTTCATGAACCAAGTCAAGTCACAGTCGATCTTCAGGAACCAAGTCAAGTCACAGTCGATCTTCATGAATCCAGTCAAATCACCACGGATCTACCAGAGCCTCGTCACATCTCAGCCGAACTTCCAGAGCTCTCGTCCTATTCTGTCACGGCCATGGAGGCCGTCTATGAGCTCTCATTCGTTCCGGTCACGGCTAAGGAGGTCCTCCATGAACTCACGGCCATGGAGGCCAGCTACCATCTCATCACGGCCATGGAGGCCGCTATTAACCTGTTTATGTTCCCTGTTTCAGTCCCACCTGACCAGACTTGCTTTCCTGTGCCATCAACTCCACTGTGGTGGTCCTCTGCTCCACCCTGGTGGGCCTCTGTCATGTCTGCTCAACTATGGTGGTCGTCTGGTCCGCCCTGGTGGGCTTCTGTCCCATCATCTCGGCTGTGGTGGTCTTCTGCTCTGCCCTGGTGGGCTTCTGTCCCATCATCTCGGCTGTGGTGGTCTTACGCTCCGCCCTGGTGGGCTTCTGTCCCCTCTTCTCAGCTGTGGTGGTCGTCTGCTCCGCCCTGGAGGGCTTTTGTTCCCTCTTCGCAGCTGTGGTGGTCGTCTGATCCACCCTGGTGGGCTCCCACGCCACCTGCTCTGCCTTGGTGGACCCCTGTTCCCGAGTTAGGCCCATGGCGGGCCCCTGGCCCCTGTTCCCGAGTTAAGCCCATGGCAGGTTTCTGTTTCCCCTGTCAGGCCCAGGAAGGGTCCTTGTTTCCCATGCCAGGTCCAGGCGAGGCTCCTGATCTCCATGTTATGCCCAGTTCTGCCTGCTCTGCCCCGGTCCTCGACCACTGCAAGCCTGGAAGCCACTCCTTTGGGGGGTGGGGGTGGGGGGTTGGGGGGGCTATGTCACGATCATTAGATTGAGTGTCCATGAACTTCAGTAGAGGGCACTCCAATCAGGACTATTCCACATCAACCACCAGATGTCGCTCGGACTCTAGCACCTCTCATCTGTTGCACCACACCCGAACTACATTCCCCATGAGTCACTGCATCACAATCACCCTGCCACACCTGCACATCATTCCTCAGCCAATTTCCTTGCCACACCTGCACCTCATTTACACACACATAAAAGCAGCACACTCACTCCCACTCTCTGCGAAGTCTTGTTTAGCCAGTCTGACATTTCCGAGCTTTTCCTTGTGTTTGTTTCTCCTGTACCTGAACTTTTGGATTGTTTATACCGACTATGATTCTCTGCTGCCTGCCCCCAACATCTGCTTGTTCCTGTAATCGATTCTGGTTATCCCTACATACCTGACGCCGTCTCTGATCGTTGCCTGTCTGACCATTCTCATCATTAAAGTTCTGCACTTGGATCTGAACGTCTCTGTCTCACCATTACATTTACATTATGGAAAATAATGAACTTTTATCACAATATGCTAATTTTTTTAGAAGGGCCTGTGTGTGTGTGTGTGTGTATATATATATATATATATATATATATATATATATATATTAGTGGTGGGCATAAATTATTTTTTTAATCTAGATTAATCTCACTGTGATCTTGAAATTAATCTAGATTAATCTAGATTAAAATGGCTCATACGAATTCTGCCAACGGCATTCAGAATATGTGTGTTAACCTAATAAAATTGACAAACATTAATTCTTTGAGAATGGGTTTATCAAGATAGGTGGAGCATTAGAAAAGGGGCTCATCTACTGTTTCCAAAATGCATCACAAAGTGCTTGAAAAAGCTGTAAACTAATTCCACATTGCACAAGGTGCAAACAAACTTATGCCTGTTTCACACATACTCCGTCTGCAGTGCGTATTGCATTGCATATTTTTTTATGCACCCATGTTAACGGATTCCAGTTGCGTTCCAGGAGCATTGCGTCTGCAGCAGTGCAGCGATCGTTTATGTACAAAGTAGTGAACTGCAAACGTGTCCTGTGTGAAAGGACATCAAGTCTGTGTTGCACCACATACTTAACGCACACGGACTGCAGACGGAGTATGTGTGAAACAGGCATAAGCAGGGCCGTAGCTGGGGTCAGCGGGGACCCGGTTAGGTTGTACCAGTGGACCCTGTTTGAAATTGTTTAATTTGTATGTTCGTTTATTTTTATTTATTTGTGCTATTTACACAATGTTTACGTTTTTTTCAAGTTTGTAGATCAAGGTAAAGAAACCAAATAATTATATGTAAAATAGCACTGGATGTTCTTCAATGTAAAAATGAAATATACAATCAAACCTACATTTATTCAGACACCTTCAACATTTCTCACATTATTACAGTTTTGCTATATATATCAAAAATTATATCTGGTGTCTGAATAATTTTTGGTTTGACTGTTAAAACTACAGAGTAATTCAGTCAAGAGCAGTGAGTGATTTTCATTTTCATTTCCTTGGATTAACATTACAGCAGCCAGTAGCTAAATTAGGTGCGGTCACTTTAAGAGAGGATGAACGCATCCAATATAATACACATTCCATTTTTTCCTCAACTGTTTACTTTCACTTAAAAAAATAACTGACAGTTTTTTTGAAAATAATATCCAAGGTGGATATTTTGACATTTTGTTTGTATTTGTCGGCACAAGAGCAAAAATAAGCAAATTCAGTGTTCAAGCGTTTTTAGACGCCTCTCTCTGCATGAGCCCTGAACACCAGAACACTGCGAGTACTGAATTGGGCTCTTTCACATGTTTTTGTTTGTCCAAACTGCGATTTGTATTTGTTCGTTCAGGTGCAGGAGGGACTTTGAGGAGAACTTCGCAGAAGAGAGCTCGGTTCAGTAACGCTGTCCGTAATATGCAGCTTTCTCTCTTGTGCGCACCGAACAGCGCACGAGTAACCAGCTACTCTGTTCAGCTTTTGTGCGTCTTGTGTTTGGATGCTTTAATGTTTAAATCGACAAGCGGTAAGGCTTAAAAACACATGAAAAAGATAAGCTTTCTTGAGCATCTTTTTAGGCTGGCCTCAGCCAGTCGGTTATATAAAATATCAAGATGAAAGTCATCATAGCTTGCATAGTATAGACCCAGCTCCCAACCCAACTTTGATAATAGATTAACTGCGATATTTTTTTTATCGCCCGATAAGAGTCTCATGTTAACGCACGTTAATGCAGATAACAGCCCACCACTAATATATATATATATATATATATATATATATATATATATATATATATATATATATATATATATACACTGTAATCCCAAACAGTTGTACTAGCTCATAACTAATAAGGTCATAACAGTCAAATGTCGTTATGCAGTTGACCAAACTATAAAGTTTTGAGCTCTGTTGAGATTTGTGTCACTTTAATTGAATAGGGCTCAGTATTTTAGAGTTAATTTGTGTGGAACGCTCAAAAAGTTTAGGAACCATGTAGTAGCGTCATGACGTTATCGACGTCATGACGTATTGGTGGGTGGGTCTTATCGCTCCCTCAGGAAAGCTGAGTCAGCCATCTTGAATTTGCCTTGATGCGGGTGAAGTTTTGGCAAGCCCATGTGGATGTGGAACACATTTTAATTTGTTTTTAATTGTTTATATCTGTTTGGAATGCGTACTTTTATCCCCCCGCTTCAAACCACCACCACCTCAGTTATTTTCATTAGTCTTATTGCTCTCATTTTCTTAAGCGCTGTCTTATCATCAGCCCTGATTTGGTAAGTAACTCTAACTTTTTTTTTCATATATATTATATATAAAATAATTACAAATCCAAGTAATTGTAATTTTAGAAGTTGTTGAATGTGACAAACGCGTTAACGTTAAGTTACCTTACTTTATGCCCGCCCTTAGTCATGACGCGAAGGCTGAGGTTCTTTAACTGATGTTTAATGTGTTCTGGACTTAGACTCCAACATCAACACCGTAGAACTGAGTAAAAAAGGGTGAATATACAACAAACATGTCATACATTCAGTTACATGTAAAACACACATGACTTTAAACTCGTACATAAACAGAAAATACATCCACATACCACTTTTGCCTGCTTATGAGCTAAGAGAGGGGGTTATCTTGAAGCTTCTTTATCGGATGACTTCTAAATAGAAATACTTTAAACTTTGCAATGATTACATCATTCCATATGATCAGCAGAATTGCTCTGTGAAACTCGGACCGCAGTTCTGACTCGTTCTCCGTGACAAAACAGGAAGTGACATACAAAGGCACGATGGGAGCAAAATAAAATATAACCAAAGAAAACTCTTAGAAAGAATAAATATTCCTCAAATATACAACAGTTGAGTATATAAATCACAATAAGCATTATAAAATAGTCGAAATATAAAAATATACAGATTAGACTGATCAAAAAGTTATAAATAAATGAGTGTTGAAGTACACAAGTGCCATCTAGTGGAAATAAACATTATAGATTCCGAAAGCTTGTAACAGCAAACACACTCCCACCATCACGC
Source organism: Carassius gibelio (assembly GCF_023724105.1). Lineage (NCBI taxonomy): Eukaryota > Metazoa > Chordata > Actinopteri > Cypriniformes > Cyprinidae > Carassius > Carassius gibelio. The sequence goes on from NC_068388.1 coordinate 16,324,287, forward strand.
AATGTGTGATTCTTAAAAGAATTTACTTTATAAATACTCAGTAACTCAACATGAACTAATAAACATTCAGTGGATAAGTATTTGTACACGTTTAACATACACAGTTAAACACCTTTCAAACTTAACCCTTTTAATCAGCTTCAAGTAGTAACACTGTTTTGTGTATGGGTCTTTCTAAGTAGACTGACTTATTTGTGCATGCACCCTTGCTATCTAGTGTTGCATCACTAACAAGAAGTTTAAGTCTTCTCACCATTCCATCAGATCCTGGGAAAACTTCTACCACTTTAGCTAGCTTCCACTGATTTCGTGATGCCAAATCATCTTGAAGCAGAACGATATCATTTATTTTGGTGTTTCTCCTGCTCTTATTCCACTTACTTCTCTGCTGCAGATTCAACAGATATTCCTTCCTCCACCTGGTCCAAAACTCATTTGCCAGAAACTGAACTCTTTTCCATCTTTTCTGAAGATAAAGATCTTCCCTCACAAACTCTCCAGGAGGTGGTGCAATGATGGTGGACTTCATTGTTAGTATATGATTCGGCGTCAATGGTTCTGGTCCCACAGGATCATTGAGGTGCTCTGAGGTCAATGGTCGACTATTTACGATCGCCATTACTTCATACATGAATGTTCTTAAGGAAGAACTGTCCAGTCTTGCTGCAGACTTGTCTAGGATGGACGTTAGTACACTCCTTACAGTCCGGATCTGTCTCTCCCAGACACCACCCATGTGACTGGAAGCAGGCGGGTTCATGATAAAGGTACAGCCTAACTCTTTCACACGTTCTTGATCCATTCCCTTCATCAACTTCAGGAACTCTCCCTTTGCACCCACGAAGTTGGTACCTTGATCACTATAAAGCTGACTTACATTGCCACGTATAGCAATAAGACAACGCAGTGCATTAAGAAAGGCATCAGTACTAAGATCATCCAGCACCTCAAGATGAACAGCTCGCGAACACATGCAGGTGAAAAGTAGTCCGTATCTCTTCAACTCTTTCCTTCCCTCTTTAACATAGAACGGACCGAAGCAGTCCATGCCACTATAGGTGAACGGAGGGGTAGCTTCCATCCTTTCTGGTGGCAGGTCAGCCATCCTTTGCTCCTGATTGCATTTCCTCAGCTTCCTACACTTAATGCATTTGTAGATGAGAGATGAAACTTCGCTACTGCATCCCAGAATCCAAATACCATTGGAGCGGATTTCATTGATGGTCATGCCACGACCTTGATGTTGCACCTTTTCATGGAAGTGTTTTATGAGTAAACGAGATATATGATGTCCTTTAGGAAGAATGGCTGGATGCTTGACATGAGAGTGAAGCTCTGCCTGTGTCAATCGTCCTCCCACTCGTAAGACATCATGGTCATCGATAAACGGACTTAACTTGTACAGCTTGTTGAAAAGACTTGAATTAACTTCCTTGCCTTGTCTTAGATGCTTGATCTCGTCACTGAACACTTCTTCTTGAACAATGTGAATTATGAATTGTTCAGCATCCTTCCTTTCTTCAAGTGTTGTGGAATTGTTGGATCTTTCTACCAAACCTTTCGCACTCCTTGCACAACGTTTGAGCCTTGCTATGGCTTTCACTGCCCTCTTCCAATCTGAAAACCTTTGCAAGCGATCTGACAGACACCACTCTTCCCTTGCCTTGGTCATTAGAACCTGTGCCCTTTTGAGTTCCGGGTCTCCATCATTAACTTCTCCCACCTTAATGTCATCCTTAGGGAGTTCACTTTGCCATAGGAAACTTGGACCAGTAAACCAGTTCGATCCCATGAGTTCCTTTACGGTGAGCCCACGAGAGGCATGGTCAGCTGGATTTTGTTCTGAAGCCACATATCTCCATTGACTAGTCTCAGTGCTTGTTCTGATCTGCTGAACTCGGTTGGCTACAAATACATGGAAACGTCGTGCATCGTTGTTAATATAGCCAAGGACAACTTTGGAGTCGGTCCAGTAGTATTCACGAATGCCATCCAATTCTAGTTCTCTTTTGAGCAGATCACCAGTTCTTGTGGCAACCACTGCAGCTGAGAGCTCCAGTCTGGGAATTGTTGTTACCTTTGTTGGAGCAACCCTAGCTTTACTCATAACAAGAGTGCAGTAGACTTCTCCAGACTTGGTTACAGCTCTGAGGTATGAACATACTCCATAGCCTGACACACTGGCGTCTGAGAAATGGTGTAGCTCATATTGTTGAACATCCTTGAATGTTGATGGCACATAACAACGTGGTATCTTCACCAAAGACAGGTTATGGAGGTCTCGCAACCAAGCTTCCCAATGCGGCTTGAGGTCATCAGGAAGTGGTTCGTCCCAGCCTAACTTGTCTTGACACATCTTTTGTAGAGTCCTTTTCCCAACTAAAATGAAGGGAGCGACAAATCCAAGAGGATCAAAAATGGAAGCAACTGTAGACAGCACACCTCTTCTAGTAAAAGGATTTTCCTTTACTAACACTCTGAAATGGAACTTGTCTGAATCCACGCACCATTGGATGCCGAGCGCCCTCTCTACTTTAGGTTCTCCTAGGGTCAAGTCAAAGTCAGTTGCCCCTTCAGTACATTCCTCCTTTGGAATTGTGGCAATCACCGTCTTGCTGTTGGTGATGAATTTATGCAAGCGAAGCTTTCCGGTATTGCAGAGACCCCTGGCTTCCTTTACAAGCTGGATTGCCTCTGCTTCAGTGTCCACACTCGCTAAGCCATCGTCAACATAAAAATTACGTTGTATGAACTTCACTGTGGCTTGATTAAACTTGCCTTGACCTTGTACGGCAAGGTATTTGAGGCCGAAGTTTGCACATCCAGGCGAGGAGGCCGCTCCGAACAAATGGACCTTCATTCGAAAAACTGAAGGTGAGGCTTCCATGTTTCCATCTTCCCACCATAGGAACCTGAGGTAGTCCCGATCCTTTGGAGCAACGTGGAACTGGTGGAACATACGCTCCACATCACACATGATGGCTACTTGCCCTTTCCGGAAACGACACAAGACTCCAACAAGGGTATTTGTGAGGTCAGGCCCAGTCAGTAGATGCTCATTCAGAGAAGTATTCTGAAATCTTGCAGAGCAATCAAAGACGATACGAATCTTGCCTGGCTTCTGTGGGTTATATACTCCATGGTGAGGTATATACCATGCTGGTTGACTACTTAACTCCATCTCTGGGACCCTTTCAGCATCGCCTCTTGCTATTATGTCCTTCATGAAAGCCATGTAGTCCTTTTGGTACTGTTCATCTCTCTTTAAACGCTTCTCTAGGGATTTGAGTCGATGCTCTGCACACGCTTTGTTGTTTGGCAAATCTGGCCTCTCACCCTTAAAAGGCAATGGCATCTCATAGTGTCCATCTTGCACTTGCTTAATGCCTTCATTCAATTTTGCCAAAAACCTTAAGTCTTCTTGCGACGTTGAGACTTCCTCATTATCCCGTTCTACAAAGTCTGACTCAAAAACCTTCAATATCTCTGCCGGAGTGATCATCTATTTAACCTTGTTCCTCTGTACAAAGCAGACTTCAGACTTGAGTTTGTGAGATGGATCACGAGCTGGTAGAACTTGCTTCATGATAATCCTGTGACTCACACCGATTTCATCTTCATAATAACTGTCGTCATGGTTGTATCCAACGATACTCCAACCCAACACGGATCTTTGTGCAAATGGCTGATCTTCATTGCCACTGAGAACATCCCTGGGAAGTAAGGCTTGAGGGCAGTTGTAGCCTATTAACAAACCTACTTCACAGTCAAGTGCAGGAGCCATTTCATCTGCCAGATGTTCTAGATGAGGCCAATTCTTTGCGGTTTCACATGTGGGTATATGAGATCTATTTGCAGGTATGTAGTCTCTAGTATAAGTTGTTGGAAGTTTGATTTTAACTTCAGACTGAATGCCTCTTACTTGTAGACCATTCAATTTGTGACTGGACACAACCTTCGTTTTGGATGTTATGGTGGAAATCTTGAGTTTGACAGGCTCTTTCTTGATATCAAGTGTCTCAGCTGTGTCCTTTAAAATGAAAGTAGTGTCGCTCTGAGTATCAAGCAAGGCATACACTAAAATCTCCTTCCTTGGTTCATCTGTTGTTGAGACATATACTGGAATGATTGATGACGTATGAGTGCCGTTCCTTTCTTGAACTACTCTGTTTGAAGTCACAGGCTTAGACTCTTGTACCTTCTGTGATTCGGCTGTTCTATCTGCAGATCCGTGATTGACCTTGAACTGATCTTGACTGGTTCTAGAGCTTTGTCCTGGGTATTTATTTACACGGTCCTGGTGTAGGCTTGTTGGGTGACACTTCTCACATTTTTCACACACACTCCTAGAGGTGCAGCTTCTGGAGTTATGACCAGTCTTAAGACAGCCAAAGCACAACTTCTCAGACTGTACAAACTTCAATCTTTCCTCAATTGGTCTTTCCATAATTTTGCGACACTTATGAAGAGTGTGGCCTAATCTCTTACAAAAGACACACATAAGGCTAGTCCTTTCACTGGAACTAGTGGTGAATGTCTTTGCACTTGAGTTGCGATTCCTCTGAAACTTATAATGATCTTGATCTGATTGCTTGAACCTTTCTTGCTCTGCTGGCTTTATCGCTTGCAGTGAGGTGATAGGATTGCATGCGATTCTAGCTTCCTTGTTAAGAAATTCAACAAAGTATTTGAAATCTGGGAATCCTTTGTATTCGTCTTGAAACTTGGTGACTGCTCTATTCCAACGTGAACTCAACCAGTCTGGCAATTTGGCTAATATTCTTTGATTTTCAACACAGTCATTCAGAGCTTGTAAACCTTGTACATAAGGCATTGCTGATTCAACACTGCTTAGGAAATCTACAAATTCCTGGAGGTCTTTGCTGTCTTTGGCAGCAATCTTGTGCCAAGACTGTATTTTGTCACGGTAAGATTTGCCAACTACGAACGGATTGCCGAACCGGTCATCAAGGATGTTCCAGGCTGCCGTGTAAGCCATTTCTGTTCCAGCCACAAAATGTCCTTCAATCGCTCTCTTGGCCGGACCACCTACATACTTGCGTAGAAAGAATAGCTTTTCTTGTGATGGCAAGTTCTTGCGATCAATTAACGTCTGGAAGGACAGCTTCCAGTCATTATACTTCAGGGGATCTCCAGAAAAAACAACAGGTTCTGTAATTGGAATCCTATTGGCTGTAATCGCTTCAGCCAGTGCCTTCACAAGATCATTAGAAGCTTCGTTGGGAGCAGGCCATGTAGGTGACTGAGAGATATGAGCTTGGGGTAACCTTTGAGAAGAACAAGAGGGTTGGTTGAAAGGAGCAGTGTCTTGAGCGAGCGTAAATGGCTGAGAGAGAGAAAAAGGAACGCTTGGTTGAAAAACATAATGTTCTTGCCTTTGTTGAAGAAGAGGAGCAGAACGCTGTTCTCCCTCATCACCTTTGATGCTTTCAGCATAAACTTGCAGCCTTGCTTGTGCTGCGTTATGTCTTTTTAGTTCCTCCAACCGTTCCACTTCTTTTTTCTTTTCTTCCAGCTTTATTTTTCTAACAGTGCTTTCTGAAATAAATTGAGCCCTTTTCCTTGCATTCTCCGCTTCGGTTTCCCTTTCTTGAGCTTCTCTTTCTGCTGCTAACCTTTCATCCTCTGCCTCCAGTTTCCTAATTTCCTCTTCATGCTGATGTTGTGTCTTCATTATTTTAATCACTTCTTGTGTAGCCGCTACTTCAGCCGCTGCTTCTTGTCTTTTCTGCAGAGAATCACTGTAAGATTGACTGGACATCTTGGAAACAGACTTTGACTTACTGGAGGTTGCTGAGATGATGCTGGACACAGTGGCTTCAAACACTGAATCTGAATCAGGCCAGGGAATGTCCTTAGGATCACCGTTGAGGAATCTTTGAGACTTCTCATTTGCAGTGCTAGTAATGGCAAGGCAAGTGTCATTTTTCCTCCGAATTTCAGGTTCAGGGCTTGTGATGCTTCTTATATCACCATAAATATGGTCGACCTCAGACTGAGTGGCATTAATGGTGCTCACAACTTCACAAATCAATTCTGCATCATCATTGTTCTTAATGGCTCTTTTCAAACCATTGATGTGATACTTCCACCTTCTATACTTCTGCTCAAAGCTTCTTTTCAGATCATTTAGTCTAGCGTCTTGCAGCGTTTTACCCTTCTCGGTAAGCGTGCGTGCTCGCTGGCTTCTTCTAATATCTGAGAGCTGTGTATTATCTATGTCCACCTGAGGTTGTTGTACTTGTGCAGCCACTTCAACTTGTTCAGTTATATCAGCCTGCTCTGATGGAATGACCTGCTCTGCATTGTCTACGTCTTGTGCAGTAGGGGTTGTATAGCTAACTTCTTTAGTAGCCAGCAATGTATTTTCACTTGTGTTTGACATGCTAAACCTGTGTTGCACTATAATGTGAATATTCAAAGAGCAATCTAAAGTTGAGTGTAAAGCGGTTATCTCAGCTACACTTATGTGATCCAATCATGTAAATGATAACAAGCTACAGAACTGTCAAGAAGTAGTCTATGAATTCAACTTGTAAAGAAAAAATGTGAATATCAACACGCTTAAATGATGAAGTATACACAAATACTTGAATACAACAGAAAATTCAAACTTTAGTCTTATTTAATAGTAGCAAAATTGTTTATCTGTTTAGTCCCTTTTAGTTTCTTAATAAGTCAAATGATAATAGAAAAATGTCCAACTTTATCTTAGAATGGGAATGATGGAAATACCAGAGCAATTGAAACTTCAGTGACAGTTCACAAGACCTTGCGCTGCTTCCAAGTCACTAACTTCAAAAGTGCTTGCTTGTTCAGCCTTTGCTTGCTTCAGTCAAGTCAATTGCAATCTTTTCATATTGTACTCCCCTCATTCAACATGTGGCGCCTCTTGATGGCCGATTTCCTCGTGCAGCTTTACGATCTGATGCAGTTGGCCTTCACCGACGCAGAAAGTGTTCTACTATGCCCGCCCTTAGTCATGACGCGAAGGCTGAGGTTCTTTAACTGATGTTTAATGTGTTCTGGACTTAGACTCCAACATCAACACCGTAGAACTGAGTAAAAAAGGGTGAATATACAACAAACATGTCATACATTCAGTTACATGTAAAACACACATGACTTTAAACTCGTACATAAACAGAAAATACATCCACATACCACTTTTGCCTGCTTATGAGCTAAGAGAGGGGGTTATCTTGAAGCTTCTTTATCGGATGACTTCTAAATAGAAATACTTTAAACTTTGCAATGATTACATCATTCCATATGATCAGCAGAATTGCTCTGTGAAACTCGGACCGCAGTTCTGACTCGTTCTCCGTGACAAAACAGGAAGTGACATACAAAGGCACGATGGGAGCAAAATAAAATATAACCAAAGAAAACTCTTAGAAAGAATAAATATTCCTCAAATATACAACAGTTGAGTATATAAATCACAATAAGCATTATAAAATAGTCGAAATATAAAAATATACAGATTAGACTGATCAAAAAGTTATAAATAAATGAGTGTTGAAGTACACAAGTGCCATCTAGTGGAAATAAACATTATAGATTCCGAAAGCTTGTAACAGCAAACACATTACTTAGTTCATCTTACAGCAGTGTAACGTTATCAGCGGGTTTCCTGGATGAACTACATTACCCATAATGCATGTTTGCCCGGGACATTGACGGTTGAGGAAGGTCCATGAGTTTTGAATTCTCTGGCGGAGTCCGAAAGCATAACGTTATCCCTGATTCCCGCCGTTTTCGCTGTTCGTCGTTAATGCATGTGCGTACTTTGAGTATACATATTTAAATAAATGTCTGCGTTATGCAGTAAATATTTAACGTTGGGTTAGGTCGAGCTGTGTGTGATCGCGTGTAACTAAACAACATAATGTGAGTGTGTTATCATGATGCTAACCAGCCCTGTGTTTGTATTTCGTAGGCTCAAGTGTGTGGTTGTGAGATCTTCTCGAAATAATTTTAACAGTTCAGGTAGGATGCATTATCAAAGAGTGTTATTAACAATTGGTTTATTTTGTGTTTCCACAGTTATTATTTTGCTATTTATTTCAATCTTTTTATTTGATCACTTGAACCCTTTATCAATACTTTGTTAAAAACAACAACATAAATAGCAGATCTATAAGCAACTTTATTTTTTTGTTAATAACTAACTTGCTCATCTTTTAACATTTTCATTTTTACTATAATTAGTGTACAATAAATGTATTTGATAGATTTGGAGACTTTTTTATCTGTATATTCACTTTTTTAAATTTCATTTATCATTATGTATTATTTAAAAAAAAGTTTTTGAACATTAACAAATCATCTTTGTGCGCATGTTGTGTACAGATATCGGACTACAAAGAGTGCTACAGAGAGTCAGTGTTTCACTATCAGACAGGTGCCAATAGGTGAGTTTTGTAAATTGTGTACTAATTTTAAATTTTAAATTATTCGCAAGGTTTAGATTTTTTTCAGCAGAACAGAATTTAATTACTGATGTGTTGTCGGCTGGTTGGCATAATCATTTCCCCCCTTGTTCACAATTTTACACACATTTTAACTTAAAAAAAATGGAATAGCCAAAAGTGCAAACCAGGGCTGAAATGGTTTGGACTTTAATTGAAAATATTGAAATTGCAGGCTGAAGTTGGCCCAATGGAGTGGAAGTGCAAGTTGTGTTCTGCAACTGCAAATACCCGGGGACAATTATTTTGGCACTATACTTTACTGCATAGCCAATATTCAAGAGTGTCCCCCCTGCCATGTCTCTATGACAGTTGCATTTGTACTTTTCCATCATTTGAAGCGATGAAAGCTCATCTGTCAAGATCTCATAAGGATTCATGTAGAGTAGATGCAACTGAAGGAGTGTGTGGTTTTTTTACGTGTCCTTTGTGTAACTTCAAGCAGCCCTTTATTGAGGAAATTCTATTTGGTCACTTGAGAAGTCATTTACGAAGTCATGAGATGGTAGCATGCCCATTCAAGAACTGTAATTACAGAACGAATAGTTACTCGGCGTTTAATGCACACAAAAGTAGAAAACATGGTGGTGATTCAGACTTTGGTGAATGTGTTGTATTGGCAGACAGTGCTAGTGCCTTAGTTGTAGTTGCAGCAGAAAGTCTTGGGGAACCTGCTGAAAGTCACAGTGCAGGGTCTGTGGACACATTTGATCTCGATGAGGTAAACAGTCAGTGTGACACAGACACTTTAAGAGCTCAGTTGAACCATAATTTGGCATCATTATTCTTGAAGATGCAATCTATTCTTCATGTGTCTGACATGGCATCTCAGGAAATAGTGGAACAATTGACTCAAATATTTTCCTTGTCCCAACCGATACTCAAACATGACATTAGAGAGGTCTTACAGAATCATGACATCACTGTCAGTGAAACACTTCTAAATGAGGTTGTCAGTACTGTTATGGACAGTAATGTTATTGTCAGTGCCACAGCTAAGGGGAAGCAGTTATCCTCAACTAAGAGAAGGAAAACCTTCATCGAACATAATTACCCTGTGGTAAAGCCTGTACAGTATCTGCTACAGCCAGGACACACCGCAGTGTATGTTCCCATTCTTGAGATGATACAAAAAATCTTCAATCATACAGATATTCTGGACAAAATTAAAGAAACAAAAGTGGCACTAAACAGTCATTATGAAAGCCACCAAGATGGTTTGTACTTCAAAGAGAACACATTCTTGTCTTCAGATGAGTTAAAGATAACACTCATTTTGTACATTGATGATTTGGAAATCGCCAATCCACTTGGAACATCACGCAAAATACACAAAATCTGTTCAGTATACTGGACGCTTGCTGATCTTCCCATAAAATACCGATCAGCCATGCATGTAATACAGCTTGCAGCTTTATGTAAAGTGGATGACATAAAGAAATTTGGCTATGAAAAAGCACATGGTCCTTTGTTGAGAGACCTCCGTACCCTTGAACAAGATGGGGTATTCATTGAGTCTATTGGTAAGGTACTTCAAGGAACAGTCATGTGTGTGGTGTCTGACAATCTTGCAGCCCATGATTTGGCAGGCTTTTCAAAGTCTTTTAGAGCAGAATATTTTTGCAGATTCTGCACAGCAACACAAGCTAAACTTCAGACTCATGAAGTTGCAAGTGGCGAGTTCAGTCTTAGGACAAAAGACAGCCATAATAGTGATGTGCATGCTGTAATGCATGGGGATAGTCAGAGTCAGAATGGTGTTCAGGCAGATTGTGTCCTGAGCCAGTATCTTGAGCATTTTCATACTGTCACTGGCTTTCCACCTGATGTCCTCCACGATCTTTTTGAGGGCATTGTGCCCGTAGAGCTCGCCCTGTGTATCGGTGAGATGATCCATCGTAAATACTTTACCCTTGAATATTTGAATGAGAGAATTCTATCGTTTCCATACCAGCACACAGACAAGCTTGACAAACCTCATAAAATACCACAGAACTTCTCTGTAAAGAAAAGCATAGGTGGTAATAGCCATGAAAATGCGACATTGCTTAGACTGCTCCCTTTGATTATTGGGAATGCAGTTCCTTAAGAGGATGGAGCATGGACTGTGCTAATGGACTTAAAAGAGGTAGTAGAGTTATTGCTGTGCTCAGAATTCACAGAGGAGTCCATCCAGTATTTACAGTCCAAGATACAGGATCATAGAGAGATGCTGAAAGAAGCCTTTCCTGATTTCAAACTCCGTCCTAAGCATCACTACATTGAACACTATCCTGACCTTATACGCCATTTTGGGCCCCTTGTAAACCTGTGGAAAATGAGGTTTGAGGGTAAACACCGTTTTTTCAAGAGAGTTGTACACGACACACAAAACTTTAAAAATGTGTTGAAAACACTTGCAGACAGGCATCAATACATGGTTGCATACCATCTCAGTGCCTCAGGATTCTTCAAACCTCACCAGCAGACATCAAATGTCTCTTCTGTACTGGTATCAATTCTTCCAAATTATGCCAAGACATACATTGAACAAATAACAGCAAGCAATGTTATTTACAGCACATCAAAGGTCTGCATTGATGGAACTGATTATGGTGTAGGAATGTTTTTGTCTGTGGGACAAGAGGGAGGACTGCCTAATTACTGTAGAATTGAACAGGTTCTCCTGGTTAATAGTAGTGTTGTCTTTCTTTGCCAAGAGCACACATCACACTACATTGAACACCTGAGATCTTATGAACTTTTCCCAAACAATATGGCTGTTCACTCCCCATCAGAGCTAAATGACAAAACACCTCTCTGTGCTTACAACATTGATGGACGATTGCTCCTGACACCCAAACGTTTCATATTATTGAACTGAAGATTGGTTGAAGCAGGTAAACTACAACATTCTCTTGGAGCTGTGCGGACCAGTGGCTCCATGTATTAACTGCCCCACTACAGCAGCTGGGCTTCCATACATCCCTTCGTTCAAGTGGTGTCCCTGTATTTGTGTTGACCAGATGAGTATGTGGACATGTGTATGTCACCTTCACTCTCCATGAAAATTTCAGTGTTTTTGTCTTAGGAACCAAAAGATGGCTGCTGCCCAGAAGCATGTGCTGCGTGTGTATGTTGCACGAGACACCGCCCTGAAGCTTACTCTACTCGAGCGACCAAAGTCAGTGGAGGAGCTGAAAGAAATAATGCAAGAGAGGTTCAAGCCGAGACTGGATGGGGACTTTAGCCTGCACTATGAGGATCCGGACTTTGATGGTGATCTTTGTCTTCTTGTGGACATCCAGGAGTTACCAGAGAAGGGCACATTGAGAGTCATCAGGCCTGAAGGTGACACCTCATCTACTGCATCTTCTGACACAGACTTACTCCCATGTGTATCTGCGTTACAGCGCCAAAAGAGTTGGCCTGATCACTTTGTTGTTCCTGGTTTTGATTATGGAATGGAGCATATACTAGAAGAAGGAAATCGTGTTTATGAAGAATCAGGAAAATTGCTGAAGTTAAAGAGGTCACAGAAGAGTGAAATCCTTAAAAGAATGGCAGAAATGATCTACAGTTTTAAACCATACCCACATGAAAAGGAATTGGCAATTGCTGCTAAAGCTTTGATTACAGCTCATCCATGTCTCAGAATGACGGCTGGTGAAGACGCAGAGTTGGGATGGAAACGTCACATAGGGTACAAGGTTGCGTCTTACCGTAACAATCTGGCCAAAGTTGGGGTTGCAGAAGTAGCCATCAACACAGGGAGGCGGAGCCGAAACAACCCCAACAATGATCACCCCCATCAAAATATAAAGAAAGCTCGAAAAGCTGAGGTCAACTACATCATCAACCTACCAAAGGATCAAACCCCAGCCACTCTGGAAACAATGAGAGAAGAAATCATACATGAAGTCGAAAAGACTGAGAGAAACCATTTAGTCATAGGCAAGCTCATGAACACAACCTATGCCCTTCGTCGCCAAGAAATCGTTGGAGCTCTTGTAGCTCCACGGGTGAGAGACGTCGTGGATAGATGGCCAGCCCTACTTATGGAGTCACAGGTAAAAAAAAAAAAAAAAGATTCTTTCTACATCATTTTACGGTTCTCCCTGTTGAGAGCAATTAATCAACATGACTCTTTAGCATGTCCACTTTGAACATGATTGATTTTTCCAATATTTAAATGACTGTTTTTAAAAATCTAAATTTTCAATAAATTCCCCAAAAAGCAAATGGCAGATGTAAAAGTTGACAACACATCACGCTGTGACAAATTTTTGCCATTCACAGTAAACCAAGTATACAGAGGTTTATTAGATTAATTTCCTTTAGATAACATTGTACAGCCTGTTTTAAATGAATGACAGTTAACTTTCTATTTTGACCTTGGTTCTGACTCATCTCTAATAGAATTGCCCTTGGTTTTGCTACCTGTCAACAGAAAACTTCTTTAAAATACATTCACAATTCTGTTCCTAATTTATCTTTGTGCATTTCTGTGTAATTCTGTCCGTGTACAGGTGTTTGCAGAGTTCCACCGAATCAACAATGTTAACCTGTGCAATCAATTCTACAAGGAGCTGGACAGACACACGCCTAAACTCATTACCTTGTTCAGAGACAAGGCCACCAAGACTGGCAAGATAGCGGAGGAGCTAGCCAGGCTCATGATGATTTATGACCTTCAGGTGAATTTTTAACTTTGCATGATTCAGAAACAGATTATTAACAGATTGTTTGCAGACAACTGTAAGAAGCCATCGTGTTAATTGCCCCGACTCGAATTGTGAGGTTAAGTGATTATGCCATGAACACAACATTGTCATCTCATAGGAGATAGACGTCTTGACAAGATGTTTTCTATCAGAAAGAGGAACCTTAAAAAGATACCTTTTCAGCTTCAATTTGAAGAAGTCCAAATAACTACTGTTTATGTGAAATTTGATTTACAATTTGACGTTTTTTCCTTTGAGTTTAAGTATTTACAATATAAAGTTTTAATTTTAAAAATGTTTTACTGAAGAAATGATGACTCAAATACTAAATCTACCATCTATAACAATGACCACCACCAGAATATGGAGCTATTTAACACTTTGATAAAGTGTTTGCTCTGCATTTGTGTAATTACTATTGTAATGGATATTTTTTGTACATCTAGGAACAACGTAATGTAAATATAAGACGGGCACTCGTCCTCCGTGCTCTTCCTGTGTACCTGCGTGAAGATGCCTTCAAGTTCTTCAGGACCTGTAATGTAAGTGTAATGGCTTAACTATCAATCCCTTTGCTTAGCTATTCAATCAGCTTGAACTGAAGCACTAAACATATATACATATTGAAGCTTAAACACATGACATCACTCAAAGAACTCTAGGAGGGTATTCCAGGGTACCAGGGGGGTATTCCAGAAAGCAAGTGAAAACTCAGAGTGAACTCTGAGATGAGGGAAACAGAGTTATCCATTCCAGAGAGAAACCCTAACCCAGGAACAGCTGCTCTGCCTCTGTTCCATGTGGTGGAGGTGAGCACCACTTCATGTTCATCTACTCAGGAGGATGTTAGGACACAGATGTGTTAAACAGCATCTGTTGGTGGTAAAAGCTACAAGTTAAATTATCCACTAAATAAACTTTTACTTTAATATGTGAAATAAAAACAAAGTGAGGAGCCATTGTGAGACTGTTTTTATATTTCATTTTCAACTGATTTGAATTAAATAAAATAGCCTTAAATAAAACATTGAACAACATTCAACCACTTCCTCAAAGGCTAATATAAAATTAAGTGATGTTAAATTCAAAATATAAAGAAGAGCGCATCTAAAACTCTGTCAGTGATTTTTATTATGGCCGCAGTCAGAAAATGTCACCGTACGGGAGCTCCATTGATGATGAGTCAAGAGTTCAGGGTTAGGCTCAGTTTGTTGAACGTCCTTTCTGGAATATCCCCCAGGACCTGTTTTACTTGAGTTGTTATTCTGCAAACTGATGTGTAGAAATTACGTAAATGAAAAGGTAAGTGTAAATCATTCCACTAAACAAAAAGTATGCTAACAGATAGGTGTGAAACTAACATAAGATATAAGCCTATGTAAAGAAAATAGTTTAAACATGTAGCTTAGTTGCAGTCTAAGTGCAAAGTGACAGTAATGTCTAGACATCATTACCATGATTTGTATCCTTGAGGAGCTGAACTCATTCATGTATTATTTGTGTTTTATAGTCAGCAGATTGTCCAGACCTCACTGACACTCCGGTGGCTCTCCTGACAGTCGTCACGGATGACACTATTGATGCGGCCCTCTTCAGCCCTGAGAGCATCTGTATCGTCGTGGAGGATGAAATGCTTGTGAGTGGTCCCACGACTCTGGCTGACTCATTTCTCCTGCTCTTTGGGTATGTCTATGCACTAGACCTACAGTACCCAAAGAATCTTGAACTTACATTCACATTTATCCAAAAAGTTGTGATGTGTCTTGAGGACAACAAACCACTGAAAGGGCGTCTACTGACGCTGAAGAATGATTTGTTTAATGAGTGAATCACTCAGGATGGATTATTTGAGTTGAGTATTGAGAAAGTCTTTTTACAAATGTAAATAATTTGCCAGTTCTACCTCAGATTTAAGATCTGACAGTTTGCCTCTTCTACCTCAGATTTAAGATCTGACAGTTTGCCTCTTCTACCTCAGATTTAAGATCTGACAGTTTGCCTCTTCTACCTCAGATTTAAGATCTGACACTGTTTGCCTGTTCTACCTCAGATTTAAGATCTGACACTGTTTGCCTGTTCTACCTCAGATTTAATACATTGATTAGGACATTGAACTTGATGTTGCCAGTTGAAGTACAACCAGTACTTTATTTGAATGTTTTATTATTGACACATATTGTACTTTAAAAAACATTTTGTTTTTATGCGGTCATTTTTTTTTTTTTTCACAAGCACTTTTTGACTCCTGCACCTTTGAATTATGCTTTTTAAAAAGTGCATTGTATTAAATAAAAAAAGTTGTTAAATTGCCACTGTGGTGTCACTTTCATGGTTTCTAACATTATTAGCTGATTGTGTAGTGGGCCGACATCAGTATTTCAGTTTAGAATTAATTTTGAGTGCATCACCCACATTAAGAGTTAAAATTTATTGAAAATTTTGAATGTATTTCCCAAATTATATGAGTTGGAAAATATTGAAAATTGAGTGTATTTCCCACATTATATGAGTCGAAAAATTTGAGTGTATTTCACACATTATATGAGTTGAAAAATATTGAAAAATTTGAGTGTATTTCACACATTATATGAGTTGAAAAATATTGAAAAATTTGAGTGTATTTCCCACATTATATGAGTTGAAAAATATTGAAAAATTTGAGTGTATTTCACACATTATATGAGTTGAAAAATATTGAAAAATTTGAGTGTATTTCACACATTATATGAGTTGAAAAATATTGAAAAATTTGAGTGAATTACTCCCTAATTATAAGTTGAGAAATATAAATATTTATAAGTAAACACTGAGAGAATTTAAGGCAACTGGAAATGTAATTTTTATTTTATGTAAACCTAAAACATTTAAAAACATCACTTAAATGTTTTTGTGTAATCTGTTACAAAATATTTTTTGAGTTCTGTGAACTTATTAGGGTTTACAGTGTATATATATATATATATATATATATATATATATATATATATATATAGGAATGGATTACTTCTACAATAACTTTGTATTTATGAGGCTTGAAACTACTGATTATCTAGACTAAATGGAACAAATATTATGAGAAAATTAAAAATATATTCATTTGTGTTGTAAAGTGTTTGGAATGACATGAGGGAAAGTAAATGCTTTTTTGTGTGAACTATTCTTTAAGAGCAAAGACCAAGAATGATGACTCTCCAAATCAGACAAGACAACTCCAAAGTGGGTTTGAGTTCTGCAATGAAAAACACAGACATCAATGGTTTTAATAAAATGAGCACGTAACCATACTGTTGTTGCATCAAAATGTAAAGTAAACAGGGAGGAGACAACAGAAATGTTGATTTTTCTAATAAAAACATACATAAATCCCAAAAGAATGATGCTCTCCCATGCCTCTGGCTTTTAACATCTACAAAAACAAAAAACAAAATTATTTTACTCTTAGTGAAAAAAACAGCAACTGATAACATGAAATTATTACATGAACAGTGGATGCAGTTTGTTTTTCCGGGGCAGCAGTAGAGTGTATTCAAGTATGTTTGTGTGTTCTCGTCATTTGAGTGACAAATGTTTTTTAAGTATAAGAATACCCCCCCCCCCCCACCCATTAGCGGCCAGCACTTCACTCATATCTCAAATACACACACTCTTTTGTCACCCACACACATCGCAAACATTAATGTAAGCACTTTCACATAACACTTAACATTAGTAATCCCTTCTGTTTGGTATTTATATTATCCAAAAATATAATCAAGAGTTTACTAATGTCTAAGGTAATCTAAATTCTTTATATATATATATATATATATATATATATATATATATATATATATATATATATATATATATATATATTTTATCTCATTACTACATTTTACACATTGTATCTCAAGGAGGGTTGAATCTGCAGAGGTTTACATGCATCAGTGAAGCTGCTACCTTAGAGGCATCTTCCATTTTTTCTTTCAATTTGTATTTTTTTGTCATTATTGGACTACAAAAATCGATGTAAAGACTATATTGGAACTTAACTACAAAGCTTTTTTTTTTTTTTTTTTTTTTTTTTGAACGTTGGTGGATTGTTAAAATATTAGTATTAAGTTTGTTTTTTTATTTAATATTGATTGTTAAAAGTATCTCTGTGAAACTAAAGTTACATTTGAACTGGAAATTTTGTTTAATTGTATATTTTTCCTTCAATACAACTTTGACACCATGAATCTGAATTTATTGTGTGTGGACATTTCATTTAAATTAAATTTGTATCAGGTGGCTTAAAGGGCTATTCTGGGTAAAAGTGTTATATTTGGCAAGACAGATCTTGTCTGGTGCCCAAACTAATCCAATCAGATTATTGATTTTTTTTTCTGATTTAACATTAATCTCCTTAATCTGATAGAAAAAATTCTTAGCTCCGCCACTGCTACACTTTTTGTTTTGTTTTTGTACACTCTAAAAAATGGTGGGTTGTTTTGTCAACCCAAATGTTGGGTTGAGACCGCTCCGTGGGACATTGATTGGGTTGTTTTAACCCAAGTTTGGGTTGAAAATTGGTCTGGATTATAACGCAGGACGCTGGGTTGGGAATGCGGACGTGAAGGAGAGCACACGTCACGTTAAGATCGTACGTCTCCAGTGCAAGCAGCCACCATTTTTTCAGAGTGAAAGAAGCGAGAAGCGAGTGAAAGACATTATGGTATGTAAAGATTAAAAATGTAAAGTTATCGATTATTGTTTACCCTGTTGTATGAAAGGCGGAAACAAAAGAGGTTAACGTTATATAGAAAAATACATGGAAATATGGACATGGACATGGTCTTAACGGCCCCCTTTAACGTTACTGAATGGAAGAGGTACTTTTAATTTAATGTCCATGAATGTCTTATGTCGTATTTACATAATATTTTACAATATCTGAACTTTTGTGTTAATAGACAGTTATGGTAATGTTTATGTTTAAACTTATTTTTCGCAATTAAACTGAATGTACTTTAGTCTCCTAAAGGAAATGGCATTGTGTAGTAAAGAATAACATAAGTATTTTGAGGCTGTTGAAGTGGTAATTGTTAAAAGTAAGTTTTGCATGTAATATTTCAGACTCGTTGTGCTCGTGTCTTCATCGTTTCCGCGTCGAGATTTAAAGACACAGAAGCTGTTTGTGTGACAGACTGTGTGAGAAGGAGGCGGTGTTCTCAGCTTCTTCTGAAGAGAGGGACAGAAGAGCTTTTGATACCACTGATGTCCCTCTTTGCAGAACTCAAACTACTTTGGATTTAAGAGATGAACGACAGCAATTCACCTTAACCCTCTGGAGTCTAAGGGTATTTTTGGGGCCTTGAGAAGTTTTGTCATGCTCTGACATTTGTGCTTTTTTCAGTTTCTTATAAATATCTAAATGGGTAAAGTCTAATATCACTGTAATCAGCACAAACTGGGCTATAATAATATGTGAAACCCATGCATGTACATGATTGTATTTTTGAGAAAAAAAATGTTATGCATGGTTAGTGAAAAACTAAAAATGTTAAATCACTTGAATAAGGGAATAAAACACATACATAAAATTGGTTGCCGGAAAAGTTGAGAACTGGAGCTTGTAGCCTAGAATTTTTCTTTCTGAATGATGTGAAAATCATCTTGTTTACTCACTCACAGAAAACAATATATTGATTTAAATTTTCTAAAACACTTTTTGTTGGTAAAAGTCATATGCGAGTAGGCGTCAACTATCATGAATATCATTGTGATTTACACCTGAGAAGACAAAGGCCTGCATAATGAGCTGCATAATGAGCCTCTCATTCAACTGTGCTACTGTGAGTGAGGACTTACAAGAAAGAGAACAAAATAAAAGTATATAATTTTATGTTTGTAGTTTATTAAGAATATATTTAATTATCCCACAACATAATTTAATATCCACTTGGGGGAGCAGTTAAACAGTTTATTAGGAACAATCAAAGCTGACTTTCAAATTTTTTGGCATCCTTTCTCTAGTCACACAATTTCCTTCAGAAATCCTTTTAACAATCTTATTTTCTACCAAATAAACCCCATTTATTATCATCATCATTATTATTATTATTATTATTATTATTAATGTTGAAAAGAGCTGATAATATTTTTCAGGTTTTTTTTAGGGGGAATAAATCGAAAGAACTGCATTGTTTTTACATTTGTTAGAGTTATCTCTATTTGTCACATTTATATTATTTACATCAAGCTTTTGAATGGTATAGTATTGTATATTGTTATTGAAACTTCATAATGTTTCACTTGATTATACATTTAGTCAGGAATTATAGTTTGGAAAAAGTATTTGGAAAAAGTCTAACTAGTAAAATGTTTACACGTTATGTGAAAACTAGTACAAATAAATAAAGAGAGACTTACTCTGTTTATGATCTCTGCTGAATAAAGTGCTTCATTCTTTTTTCTGAGGAAATCCATTTCTCAAATCCTCAACCACATCACATCTTTTTGGGGTGAATTATGTCTTAGTCCTCTCATCGCGAAGCAAACAGTAAAATAAAATAAAAACTTGAAGAATAGTCTGGCTGCTTTTTCTTCTGTGTGGGCGTATTCAAGAAAACTATCAACTAGACCCTTTACAGATTCGATTGATGTATTGCTCTTATCTGTACGATTAAAACTGAGAGTGTAATTTAAGTTCTTTTCGGGGTTATCAGGTGAAAATGACTCAAAACGCATATATGCGTTAATCGACTCGAAAGGGTTAAAATCCTGCTCGTACTTGTCAGTATAAGAGACTTGCTTCACTCTGCAGCTGGTGTTCAGAGGTGCAGCACGCACACTCAAACAATCGCCCGGCAACCTGCAATGATCCACCCTGCCCAAACACAGTGAGGTCTCCACAATGCAGCAACAGCCTCAGACTCGATTCAGGTGACCTGCATATATCTGCTAATTACTGCTGCGCGCTCCTGCAGCTCCAACTTAAATACTAATTAATTACATTTCCCTAATTCCAGATAATTGATTTCCCTCCATCGCTCGGCCAGAACACATTAAAATTCCCTGTTTGTTTTTTCATACTGCCACACTCTCCCCGCCTTGAGTAAACAACCCAAGGTTGTAAAACGGTTTTGTACTGAATTATTAAAATCCCAAGAATTCTTCATCCTCTTCACAGAAATCTTGGAATATTTCTAGAAGTTGTTTCTTCTCCTGGATCTCCAACTCTTCGGCGGTGGGATAACATGGTTTCAGAATACTGACATGTACAGTGCGAACATCTTCCCCATTGGACTCCAACGCCACCTGATTATTTAGTGGTCCCACTTGCTTTATTATACGGTAAGGACCTTTACATCTTGGTGCAAGTTTTGCACTGAAGTGGTATTGGGTCCTGGATTGGGGAAAGTTCTTTAGCCAGACACTGTCTTTTTCATTAAAGGGGGGGTGAAATGCTATTTCATGCATACTGAGTTTTTTACACTGTTAAAGAGTTGGATTCCCATGCTAAACATGGACAAAGTTTCAAAAATTAAGTTGTACGTTTGAAGGAGTATTTTTGTTCCAAAAAAACCTCTTCCGTTTTGTCACAAGTTTCGGAAAGTTTTTTTCGAGTATGGCTCTGTGTGACGTTAGATGGAGCGGAATTTCCTTATATGGGTCCTAAGGCACTTCTGCCGGAAGAGTGCGCGCTCCCGTATAGCAGAGCACTGAGAGACTGAGCACAGCCTGATCAGAGCGAGAGCGTTGCGAAAAGTCACAAAAGAAGTGTGTTTTTGGTTGCCAGGGCAAGACAACCCTGCACAGATTACCAAAAGAGAAACAGCATTAAGGGACCAGTGGATGGAGTTTATTTTTACAGAGCATCAACGGAGTTGTGCAAGTGTTTTTGTTTGTTCCCTGCATTTCGGATTGCACATCGTTTATTTCTTAAGGATAATGCAGTCCCAACGAAAAAGGGTCACGATCGTGTGTTAGAACCACATGCGGTGAGTAAAACTGCTTCAAATATCTCTGTGTTGTTAACTTAGCTATCAGCGAGTAAGCACATCAAGTAAACAACATGCGATGTTGTCATCAAACTGTACTTTCCACATGTACGCCTTTGCTGATGCTGCTCTTGTTAAATTTCAGCCTCTGGATCTGTGTCACAGCTTCCAAACGCGCTCAACGCAAAAGCCTACTGGCGCTCGTGATTCTTTAGCTCCGCCCACACGTCACGCCTCCAGCAGGTCGTGTTTTTCCGGGAAAAATCGGTACAGACTATCTTTCTCTTATAAATATAATAAAAATAAAGACTTTTTGGAGTTATGAAGGATGCAGTACTACTCTATAGGTACTCAAGATTAAAAGGATATTGAGTGAAAACGAGCATTTCACCCCCCCTTTAAATGAAGCTTCAGAACGGTTTTTATTGTAGCTCCGAAGTTGTCTTTTCTGAGCTTTTTTTACAGCACTCCTTTGCTTTTGATTGAAGTTGAGATAAATGATTTACAACATCATAAGGAGGTAAATCAGGAGTGAGCTCTTTGCCTCGCAACAGTTTGTCCATTGGACCTTGCAATTTCCTTCCTAGGTGGAGTTCCACTGGTGTCATGCCAATGGTTTCCTGGGCCGCTGAATTGACTGCAAATCTTAGTTCAGGTAAGTAGTGATCCCATTTTTTGTGATTGTCTTCTATGTAAGCAGCGATCTTGCATTTTAGAGTATGATTCACTCTTTCAGTCATATTTGTTTGTGGATGGTAAGCAGTCGTCAGTTTTTGTGTGACACACCATTTACCACACACCTCCTTAATTCGGACAGGATAAAGTCAGGGACACCCCATTGTGTCAGAATCTCTCTCTGGAATATCGCTGCAATGGTTTGTGCACTGGCATTCCGCATGGGAAATAGCTACACACAGCAAGAAAAATAGTCCTCAAAGACAAGCAGGTACTCATTCTGGTGGGTACTTCGGGACATTGGTCCCATGATATCAACACCTAGTATTTCGTTGGGACGTGATGTACTATCTTGTTGTATTTTTCCAGCAGGTTTCCGATTTTCTCCTTTGAGCGTTTGACATTTGATACACATTTTAACATGATTTTTCACATCTGTCCACATCCCAGGCCAAAATGCAACATCATGCAGCCTCTGGTAAGTTTTGTAAATATTGTGATGAGTCAGCTGCCTCCTCCCTGATTGTCACCGGCACCCCGTCCTAAATCGCCGCCCTTCACCAGGCTCCCGACTGGAGTGGGTGTGTGAGAGGGGTGCTGGACAAGTCAGGGCTGTCGGCGTGTGATGGGGCACACCTGAAGGAAATGGAGCCTCATCACCGCCGCTATTCAAAAGCCCAACGTGCCTCTCCTCTGGAGACCGGTCTCTTCCCCGTGCATGTGCACTGGTGTCCTCGTGGGTCCACGAAGGGGTGCATTGAAGAACTCCCGCGGCACCAGAGACGTGAACTGCCAGACCCGCGATCCGGATGAGAACCGCACCCATTTACACGGCCGCCGGGCCGTCCATCCCCTGCCAGCGCCGCGGCCAACGAGAGTGATGGGGCTGCAGGACTACGCCCCTTCCTGGACTCTACCTCCATGAACATTGCCCGACCTACACAAACCCCGCAGCACAACGAGGACACCAGATCCCCTGTTTATTTTGGACACTCATTCCCCTTTGGCCACCTTTATCCTGCTATTTGATTTTCTGTTAATAAAAGCCTCTCAGAGGCATGACGCCACGCCCACTGTGTCTGTCGTTGGCTCCTCTTCTCACAATATCCATGTGACCACTCAAAGGATTTGAATTATAGTGTTGGAGGAGGGGCAAAACCACAGTGCTGGGAATGTATACCCGATAATGGCGGTGGCCAATCTTCAGCACGCAGGTACAATTTATCATCAACGATCTCATACTGATTCCTTAGTTGATCTTCATTTTTGCCAATGTTTGGAATATCTTTATGACTGCAGGGTTCTTGTGTTGTCCCTCCCATATAGCAGCAGCAGTGATTGGAAGGTCTGATTCCTCTGTGCAACTGGCATATACATTGCAACTGGGCTGGGCATGGATCCGAGAGAGTGCATCAGGTGCGACATTCAACTTATCTTTACAATATTCAATTACAAAATCAAACTTTTGCAACCGAAGCACCCATCTAATGAGACGGCTGGTGGTTCTTGTAGAGGTCATTACCCACTGCAGAGCTGAGTGATCGGTCACAACAGTGAACAATTTGGGCTCTAAATAATGCTGCCAACTTTTCAGAGCCCACACGACAGCAAGGCATTCCTTCTCAGTCGCCGAGTAATTTGCTTCGGCCTTGTTTAACCCTCTGGAGTCTAAGGGTATTTTTGGGGCCTGGAGAAGTTTTGTCATGCCCTGACATTTGTGCTTTTCTCAGTTTCTTATAAAGATCTAAATGGGTAAAGTCTAATCTCACTGTAATCAGCACAAACTGGGCTATAATAATATGTGAGTAGCATGTATGTACATGATTGTATTTTTGAGAAAAAAATATTATGCGTGGTTAGTGAAAAACTAAAAATGTTAAAACACTTTAATAAGGCTATAAAACACATACACAACAATGGTTTCCGGGATTTTTGAGAACTGGAGCTTGTAGCCTAGAATTTTTCTTTCTAAATTATGTGAAAACCATCTTGTTTACTCACTTACAGAAAAAAATATTGATTTAAATTTTCTAAGACACTTTTTGTTGGTAAAAGTCATATGCGAGTAGGCATCAACTATCATGAATATCATTGTGATTTACACCTGAGAAGACAAAGGCCTGTATAATGAGCTGCATAATGAGCCTTTCAGTCATCTGTGTCACTGAGAGCGAAGATTTACAAGAAAAAATGTGAGAACAAAATAAATGTATATAATTTTATGTTTGTAGTTTATTAAGAATATATTTAATTATCCCACAACATACAGTCAGGTCCATAAATATTGGGACATCGACACAATTCTAATCTTTTTGGCTCTATACACCACCACAATGGATTTGAAATGAAACGAACAAGATGTGCTTTAACTGCAGACTTTCAGCTTTAATTTGAGGGTATTTACATCTAAATCAGGTGAACGGTGTAGGAATTACAACAGTTTGTATATGTACATCCCACTTTTTAAGGGACCAAAAGTAATGGGACAGATTAACAATCATAAATCAAACTTTCATTTTTTAATACTTGGTTGCAAATCCTTTGCAGTCAATTACAGCCTGAAGTCTGGAGATCAATTAGACATCAGCGTACGCTGGGTTTCATCCCTGGTGATGCTTTGCCAGGCCTCTACTGCAACTGTCTTCAGTTCCTGCTTGTTCTTGGGGCATTTTCCCTTCAGTTTTGTCTTCAGCAAGTGAAATGCATGCTCAATCGGATTTAGGTCAGGTGATTGACTTGGCCATTGCATAACATTCCACTTCTTTCCCTTAAAAATCTCTTTGGTTGCTTTCCAAACACCAAACTACCCGGAAGACCATGGAAAACAACTGTGGTGGATGATCGAAGAACTCTTTCCCTGGTGAAGTAACCCTTCACAACAGTTGGCCAGATCAAGAACACTCTCCAAGAGGTAGGTGTATGTGTGTGTCAAAGTCAACAATCAAGAGAAGACTTCACCATGTGAATACAGAGGGTTCACCACAAGATGTAAACCATTGGTGAGTCTCTAAAACAGGAAGGCCAGATTAGAGTTTGCCAAACAACATCTAAATAAGCCTTCACAGTTCTGGAACAACATCCTATGGACAGATGAGACAAAGATCAACTTGTACCAGAGTGATGGAAAGAGAAGAGTATGGAGAAGGAAAGGAACTGCTCATGATCACCTCATCAGTGAAGCATGGTGGTGGTAGTGTCATGGCGTGGGCATGTATGGCTGTCAATGGAACTGGTTATCTTGTATTTATTGATGATGTGGCTGCTGACAAAAGCATTAGGATGAATTCTGAAGTGTTTCGGGCAATATTATCTGCTCATATTCAGCCAAATGCTTCAGAAATCATTGGTCAGCGCTTCACAGTGCAGATGGACAATGACCCGAAGCATACTGCGAAAGCAACCAAAGAGATTTTTAAGGGAAAGAAGTGGAATGTTATGCAATGGCCAAGTCAATCACCTGACCTAAATCCGATTGAGCATACATTTCACTTGCTGAAGACAAAACTGAAGGGAAAATGCCCCAAGAACAAGCAGGAACTGAAGACAGTTGCAGTAGAGGCCTGGCAAAGCATCACTAGGGATGAAACCCAGCGTACGCTGATGTCTAATTGATCTCCAGACTTCAGGCTGTAATTGACTGCAAAGGATTTGCAACCAAGTATTAAAAAATGAAAGTTTGATTTATGATTGTTAATCTGTCCCATTACTTTTGGTCCCTTAAAAAGTGGGATGTACATTTACAAACTGTTGTAATTTCTACACCGTTCACCTGATTTAGATGTAAATACCCTCAAATTAAAGCTGAAAGTCTGCAGTTAAAGCACATCTTGTTCGTTTCATTTCAAATCCATTGTGGTGGTGTATAGAGCCAAAAAGATTAGAATTGTGTCGATGTCCCAATATTTATGGACCTGACTGTAATTTAATATTCACTTGGGGGAGCAGTTAAACAGTTTATTAGAACAATCAAAGCTGACTTTCAAACAAATTTTTTGGCATCCTTACTCAAGTCACATAATCCTTCAGAAATAATTTTCACTATCTTATTTTCTACTAAAAAAGCATTTATTGTTATTATTATTATCATTATTATTAATGTTGAAAAGAGCTGAAAATATTTTTCAGGATTTTTAAGGGGAATAAATTGAAAGAACAGCATTGTTTTTAAATTTGTTACAGTTATCTATTTGTTACATTTATATTATTTACATCAAGCTTTTGAATGGTATAGTATTGTATATTGTTATTGAAACTTCATAATGTTTCACTTGATTATACATTTAGTCAGGAATTATAGTTAGGAAAAAGTCTTTGGAAAAAGTCTAACTAGTAAAATGTTTACACGTTATGTGAAAATGTCAGGATTCCACCATCATCATCACTCCCTCCACCCACTCGCTCGTCATCCCCTGAATATTAATTGTCATCACCTGCATCTCTTCATCCTCATCACCGTCACCTGCTATCCTTCATCACTGCTCACCCTTATATACCCGCCTCAACCTTCAGTCTCCGTCTGATCTCGTCATTACATGGCTTACAGACTCTGTCTCAACACTCACCTGAGAATCCGCGAATCTTCTGAGAACCCTCAAAGATTGGTCCGTCTTCTTCTGCCTTCAGTCCTCCTTCGGTGATCCCACTTCCACTTCCTGTGATTAGAGATCGTTCAGTAAATCGATATTGGTCCATACTCGCTCTCATTCTGATATTCCCGTCTGGTTCGGAGCATTCTGCAAATAAAACTCTCAAACTGACCATCCTGTCTGCCTCCTGTCTCGTCCGTGACAGAAGATCAGACCGAAGATGCAGAATCCTACGGAGCCTGGAGGGAATCCATCTCAAGACCCGTTTGCCGAACTAGTGCGAGCAGTGTGCCAGTCAATCCGCTCATCTTTACCGGACAACCCTTCCGCCATCCCCGAAGCCATCCTTCACTCTGCACGCCGACACCAACTTCCGCAAACACCCGCTACTTCGCCGGCTGCCTCTGCGAGTCCCATGGCCCGACCAGCGCCGTTCAGTGGTGAGGCGGAGGATTGCAGTGGTTTTTTGCTTCAGGTTTCACTATATTTCCAAATGCAAGCACATCAGTTTACCGACGATTCCGCCCGGGTGGCCTTTATTATTTCCCTACTCTCTGGCAGAGCTCTCCAGTGGGCACAATCCCTTTGGAATTCAGATTCCCCAGTGTTAAAGTCCCTGTCAGGTTTCATATCTCATTTTAAGGAAGTCTTTGGCCAGGCAGTTTCAGATCTCTCAGTCCATGATCAGCTTTACAATCTCCGTCAAGGAAACTCCTCTGTCAGCACGTATGCCCTCCAGTTTCGCACCCTGGCGGCATCCTGTGGCTGGAACGAGTCGGCCCTGATTACCGCTTTCCGCCACGGCCTGAATCCGAACATCCGTCAGCTATTGGTTGTTTATGATGACTCCATGGGGATTGAGAACCTCATTCAAAAGACCATTCGAGTTTCTCAACGTTTATCTGCCTGTGACAATCCATCTACCGCTGTCAGTCCTCCGTCCTCAATTCCCATTGCTTCTCCTCCAGCACCTGAACCTATGCAAGTGGACTCCACCCATCTCACTCCTTCTGAGCGCCAGCGTCGCATCCAGCTTCACCTCTGTCTGTACTGCGGGAGCGACAATCATCTCATCTGCTCCTGTCCTGTTCGACCTCAACGTTCTGCGGTAAGCTCCAGTCAAGAGGAACCCGAAAGCCCTATCTTCCCCCTCTTCTTCGTCCTCCGTGCTCAAACCCAAACTTCCAGTTTGTTCGACTTCAGTTGAGAGTCCAGAGGTCCAGCATCAAGTAGAGATTCCTGCTGAATACAGGGGGTTCCAGGATGTGTTCAGCAAGCAGTTGGCGACCAAGTTACCACCTCATCGGCCATGGGACTGCGCCGTCGACCTGCTACCTGGAGCCACTCTACCTAAAGGCCGTATCTACCCTCTCTCCATCCCGGAACAGAAGGCCATGGAGGAGTATGTGAAAGAAGCCCTTCAGCAGCAGTTCATCCGTCCATCGGTTTCACCCGCCGCTTCCAGCTTCTTTTTCGTGGCTAAGAAGGATGGAGGCTTGAGACCATGTATTGATTACCGCCATCTGAACTCCCAAACGGTCAAATTTCGTTACCCCCTTCCTCTGGTCCCAGCAGCCCTGGAACAACTACGTGGGGCCCGTATATTCTCCAAGTTGGATCTGCGCAGTGCATACAACTTAATCCGTATCCGTCGGGGTGACGAGTGGAAGACTGCTTTCGTCACCCCTTCCGGCCACTATGAATACAGGGTAATGCCTTTCGGCCTATCCAACGCCCCTGCAATCTTTCAAAATTACATGAATGAAGTGTTCCGAGAGTACCTCAATAGATTTGTTGTAGTTTACTTGGATGATATCCTCATCTACTCATCATCACTTCCTGAACACAGACGCCATGTCACTCTGGTCCTGCAGAAATTGAGAGCCCATCAGTTGTTCCTGAAATTGGAGAAATGTGAATTTCACACCACGTCGGTACAGTTTTTGGGCTATATCATAAATCGGCATGGAGTGCAAATGGACCAGAGGAAGGTGGATACCATCCGGAACTGGCCGCAGCCCACTACTGGGAAAGAGCTTCAAAGATTCCTCGGATTTGCCAACTTTTATAGAAGATTCATCCATAACTACAGCATTATCAGTGCTCCTCTGACCTCCTCTTTGAAGGGCCAGACCAAGTCTCTATCCTTCTCCTCCGAAGCCATCCAAGCCTTCCAACAACTAAAAGACGCCTTTTCAACCGCTCCCGTCCTCGCCCATCCTAACCCAGATCTGCCATTCGTCGTCGAGGTTGATGCGTCTTCTACTGGAGTAGGAGCAGTCCTCTCCCAGCGGCAGGGTGAACCTTCCAGACTCCATCCATGTGCCTTCTTCTCCAAGAAGCTGTCCCCGGCGGAGCGAAACTATGACATCGGAAATCGGGAACTGCTTGCAATCAAGCTTGCCTTGGAAGAGTGGAGGCATTGGCTGGAGGGAGCCAATCACCAATTTCAAGTAATCACCGATCATCGTAATCTGGAATACCTCAAAGAAGCCAAGAGGCTCAATCCTCGTCAGGCCCGCTGGGCTCTCTTCTTCACCCGTTTTGATTTCGTTGTTACCTACCGACCCGGCTGTAAGAATGGAAAAGCTGACGCTCTCTCACGCCTCCATCATTCCTCGTCTGAGGAGTACCGCCCCGAACCCATTCTCCCTCCAGCTGTGTTCGCCTGTCCAATCCTCTGGGACATAGACGATCAAATATCCCAGGAAAACCGTCTCCATCCCGCTCCGCCGGGAGGTCCAGAGGGGCTCACCTTTGTACCTCAACAATTCCGCACCGCCCTTCTGGACTCTGCTCATACAGCTCCGGGCTCTGGACATCCAGGTAGCAGGCGTACCCTCTCGCTCGTCAGTCAACGGTACTGGTGGCCATCTATCTCCAAAGATGTCTCCCGGTTTGTCCAAGGGTGCTCAGTCTGCGCCATCTCTAACACGCCCAGAAAACTCCCGGAGGGTAAACTCGTACCTCTTCCTATTCCCCGTCGTCCATGGTCTCACCTTGGTGTAGACTTCATGACTGACCTTCCTAAATCTAACAACTTCACCTGTATTCTAGTTGCAGTGGATCGGTTCTCGAAGGCTTGCAAGCTGATCCCCTTACCTAGACTCCCTACCGCCTTTGAGACCGCGGAGGCTTTGTTCCATCATGTTTTCAGAAATTTTGGAATTCCCGAAGATATAGTATCGGATAGGGGTCCGCAGTTCATATCTCGAGTATGGCAAGCCTTCTTCCGACTACTTGGGGTGACTGTTAGTCTCTCCTCAGGATACCACCCTCAGACGAACGGCCAGACTGAGCGGAAGATCCAGGAGATAGGACGGTACCTCAGGTCATATTGCCACCAGTACCAGGACAGCTGGAGTCGCTACCTCCCCTGGGCTGAATACGCCCAGAATTCTCTCAGGCAATCCACCACCGGGCTCACTCCTTTTCAATGTATCCTGGGTTTTCAACCTCCTCTATTCCCTTGGTCTGGGGAGCCCTCGGAGGTTCCAGCCGTTGACTATTGGTTCCATCAGAGCGAGAGGGTATGGGACTCAGCTCACGTTCACCTCCAACAGGCAGTGCGAAGGCACAAAACCCAAGCCGATCGTCAACGGACAGACCCTCCCCAGTACCAACCGGGTCAGAAGGTGTGGCTTTCAACCCGTGACATCCGCCTTCGCCTGCCCTGCCGTAAGCTGAGTCCCCGATACATCGGACCATTTACCGTGCAGAGGCAGCTGAATGAAGTCACTTACAGGCTCAACCTTCCACCTCATTACAAGTTTTCACCTTCATTCCACGTCTCCTTGTTAAAGCCTTTCATTGACCCTGTCACTTCTCCTCCCTCAGATCCAGGACCTAGGGACTTACCTCCTCCTCCCGTTCCAGTAGAAGAGGAGCCTATCTACCGTGTCCGCAACATTCCACCATCATCATCACTCCCTCCACCCACTCGCTCGTCATCCCCTGAATATTAATTGTCATCACCTGCATCTCTTCATCCTCATCACCGTCACCTGCTATCCTTCATCACTGCTCACCCTTATATACCCGCCTCAACCTTCAGTCTCCGTCTGATCTCGTCATTACATGGCTTACAGACTCTGTCTCAACACTCACCTGAGAATCCGCGAATCTTCTGAGAACCCTCAAAGATTGGTCCGTCTTCTTCTGCCTTCAGTCCTCCTTCGGTGATCCCACTTCCACTTCCTGTGATTAGAGATCGTTCAGTAAATCGATATTGGTCCATACTCGCTCTCATTCTGATATTCCCGTCTGGTTCGGAGCATTCTGCAAATAAAACTCTCAAACTGACCATCCTGTCTGCCTCCTGTCTCGTCCGTGACAGAAAACTAGTACAAGTATATAAATAAATAAAAAGAGACGTACTCAGGTTTATGATCTCTGCTGAATAAAGTGCTTCATTCTTTTTTTTCTGAGGAAATCCATCTCTCAAATCCTCAACCACATCACATCTTTTTGGGGTGATTTATGTCTTATTCCTTTCATCGCATGGCAAACAGTAAAATTAAAGAACTTGAAGAACAGTCTCGCTGCATTGTCTTCTGTGTGGGCATATTTTAAGCAGCACGCTTCAGTTCAGCACGGGGGCGTGGTAACATTAGATATAATGAAGGGAGACGTGAAAAACGGACATTGCGCTGTTTTCATATGGATTACTTTATCACAGAATATCTGTTTTCGGCGGCACTTCGTTTAAAAGTAGACATATCAGGCTTTTTATAGATATCTCTCTCATGTCTCTTTGTTGAGTATTCACGGAGTTACAGTTCATTTTAATGACGTGTTTGTAAATGAAGATCATTGCAGACAAAGGCTGCAGACAGCACACCTTGTTTGTTATCTTTATTTTATAAGTGCACAAAGTTTTGTTGTTATTATGTCTGTATCCAAAAAAGTAGACCCTTTACAGATTTAATTGATGTATTGCTCTTATCTGTACGATTAAAACTGAAAATGTAATTTAAATTCTTTTCGGGGTTACCAGGAGAAAATGACTCATAATTCGTATCTGCGTTAATCGACTCCAGAGGGTTAAGGTTCGGCTAGCATAGGCAATCACCTGCTCAGACCCCTGGTCCCTCTGTTGAGTCAACACAGCACCTAGTCCAGTGTTGCTTGCAGCCGTATATACAATAAATGGAAGGTCAATGTTGGGTTGTCCGAGAATGGGAGGTAAGGTGAGGCATGCTTTTAGTTGTTCAAAAGAATGTTGACATTGAGAAGACCAATGAAATACACGACTTTTCTTCAAGGAATTTAAGGTCTCTGCGATCCTTGAGAAGTTTGGTACAAACCGGTGGTAGCATCCGGCGATTCCAAGGAAGCGCTGAACCTCTTTGAGGTTACGAGCTACAGGGTATTCCAGTACAGCTTTAACCTTTCTGGAGTCTGCTGAAATTCTATGAATGTTCACTACACTCTTGAAGACAAAACTTGCTCTTTTTCAGGATGATAGTCAAGCCTGCAGTTTGCAAATGATGGAGAATGTAGTACCTCGTAGTTCTCCTAAAACAGTCTCCATCAGTCTTTGGAAAGTTGCTGGGACATTTTTTAACCATAATGGCATGACTTTAATCTGATATAGTCCTCCTGATGGAGTGATAAAGGCGGTCATAGGTAGCCACTGTTAAGTTCGATGGTAAAAAAGATAGCTGCACCAGAGAGGGATTCAAAAATTTCGGGAATGTTAGAGAGAGGGTATGCATTACTTTCTGTTATAGCATTAATTTTCCAATTATCAACACAGAATCGTATTTTACCATCTTTTTTTGGTACTAGAACAGCAGGTGATGACCAGGCCGAATGAGATGGTTCCACGATACCTGCCTTTAACATTTCTTCTAGCTGTTCTCTCACAACAGTTTGTTTAGAAGGACTCATATGATAAGGTTGCTGTTTAATGGGAACTGGATGTGTTATATAAAGACGGTGTTGGAGAACATCAGTCCATCCAGGACGGAGAGCACACACTTGAGAGTGGGACTCCAAGATCTGCCTTAGTTGCTGTTTTCCATCTAGTGGTAAGTGAGCATCATCCACAGCAATATAAATTTATTCTTGTTTATCAAGACTGTCTAGAGGTTGTAATAGCAAGGGGAGTTGTGGTGGAGGAATGGAACTGATTAGAGAAAGGCTCTGATTAGCACTCTTCAAATGTGGTCTCTTTTTCAGGTGTGGTGACTTAACAGGTACACTTGCCTGGTCTGGTTGGAAAGGGTAGGCTTCATCAGGGGCAGCCTTGAAGGAATACTTCCTGTCCATCACGTTAATCTGCAGTCCACTGAGGAAGATGAAGTCTAAACCCAGAATCAGTGCATAGGCAAGAGCTTTGGAAGTAAGGACAGCAACTCGTACTGTGAAAGTCTTACTGTGGAGAACAATCTGAAGATTTATCCATCATAATGGTACTTCTGCTTCACCATTAGCTAAATAAAGAGGACCAAGGGTTCATGGTTGAAGGTTGTCTTGCGGTTTTAGTTCTGTCAATAGGTTCTCATGGAGAAGGGTGTAACTTGCGCCTGTATCAATAATGGCCTTCCTTCTCCAGGTTCCGATACTAATGGGTACCACCAATCGTTGAGGTACAGCAGTTAGCTGATTTGGGGTACAGGAACCAGTAGTGGTGTTCTCTTCCAAGATCAAATCTGATCCTGTTGCAGACACAGTGTTGCTGGAAGGTGTGGTTGATGTGTGTGGTGGACCACCAGATTTCAAAGGTTGGAAAGGCCGCTAGTTACTAGGGAGTCGATGCGTTACAGAAGGCTGGTTAGAAGGAGCAGGACTAAAGTGAGGACAATTCCCAAGGGAGGGATAACCTTTGCACCGCCAGCATTGTTCTTGAGGCATTTCTACAAATTGGCCAGAGTTAGGTCTTGGTTGCATGGCAGGTGGTTTAATACCTTTACGTCCCTCATATTGTAGTTGTTGTGCGTAATCTTTCTCCAGCTGATGACCCAGCTTTACCAACTCCTCAACAGTACTTACTTGAACACGTAGCTGGCTGGCAAGGTATGGTTTAATGTTTTTTAAGAATCATTTTTACCATGTCACATTTTCTGTTAGGGCAGGCTTCCACCTCTTGCAGGTGGTACGCAAAATCCCTAATGGATTCTTTCTCTCCCTGAATTCCAGTTCTGACTCGATCAGCCAGCTCATCCTCATAATCTTCATAAAGGAAGGCAGAAAGAAAAGCAGATTCAAACTCCTCCCATGTGGAAATAGAAGATCTGTCAACCTTCCACCAGTCACGGTCTGTTCCGTAAAGTACAGTTCGGAAAGTGGCCAGCAGGTCTGTATCAACCAGTGGATGTAATGCTAAAAAAATTCTTGACAACGGGTCAAATATAACAAAGGGTAAGGCTCATTTGATGGACGTCCAAAGGTGGGAAATGTTAACTTCAGATGGTCACTTTTTACTACTGCAGTAGCAGGAAGAGGACAGGTATGGTCACTGAAGCAGTGGGAAGTAATAAGGAGAGGGAGGTAGTGTCAGATGAGGCATTTTTCTCAAGCAGATCCACTAATTTAAATTCTTGGACTTTACATTGGTCCAACATATCAGTTTGGAACTTTTTAAAGTCTGTGCAAAGACTGGCCATTTGGACATAACATTGATGGAGTTCTTTTGTTAGCTGATCATGGCTTTTTTCAAAGTTCTGTTGTATGATTTTAAGGTCAGCTGTAGCCAGTGTTGTGTAAGTTACTCAAAAAAAGTAATCCACTACAAATTACTAATTACTGCTCTAAAATTGTAATTTGATTACATTACTGATTACTGCATGTAAAAAGTAATCAGATTACTAATTACTTTACTTTCAAGTTACTTTGAAAACCTATTAAACCTACAAGGAAAAAAACTACAAACAAAGTGAAACTCAGTTCTTTCTGTAATTTAATATTGACTGAAAAATATTACAGAAATATGAAAACAGCAACTTGAATTAAAAATCCAATGCATTTCTATAACTTAACATTCTTAACATAAACTTGCCTATGAAAACTGTAGTCTTTTTAAATGTATCTACATTATGTCTTAACTACATATGGGCTGTCATTCCATGGAAGCTTCTATTCCAGATGTCTGCGGTTGTGGAGACATATTCCAAACGCTCGAATGTGTTTTTAAGTTCATACTCCATATCCGCATAGGGCTGTCACTTTTCGTTCGAAAATCGATTGCACAATCGATCGGACCAACCAAAAAAAGTTTCAAAAATGAAAATAGGGAATCGGTTTTGACCAAACTATTAATTTTAAAATAATTAAACAATTAAAAAAATACAGATGTAAAAAAACTCGTGTTGGGGCTTAATTTATATCATCTTTAGCGGGCTCGGGCTTGCGCTCCGGTTTGTGAGGTAAATGAGCGGTCATGTGATGTGTTTCGATTAGCGCGAGAAAGATGAGAAATGGATGCTGAGTAGATGCAACGGAGGCTTGCCTCTGGCGAAAATACGTTTTGGTTGCACCAGCAGCTAAAGCAAAGTTCTGAGGTGTGGAAAAGTTTTGACCGTGTTTATAATGAGAATAATGAGTGAATAATCACCATCAGTGAGAGCAGGAACGCACTGAAGACATCTACAGTGGATTCATTCATTTTCCTCCACAAAAACATGTAGACCTAGCCTAATCTCTGTGAGTAAAGATTTTTCAAATGATAACTATATATCCATTAAGGCTGAAATGCATAATGTGGACTGAGTATTTACGCTAATGTTTGCATTATTCTTTTATTAAATGTCAGCTGATATGTGGAGAAGCAAATCCGGCGGAGCTTTTATATTAATTTCGTTATTGCCAAATACCCATCTTAATTTAAAATAATCTTAATTTAATCTGTTAAAAAAGATCGTTTTTATTGATGAGTTGGTTTATTTATAGGCTAAATGAGTCTATGTCTAGAGTGCTGAGATGTTACGATGTTACAGAGGACTTATTTTATTTCTTTATTCCTACTTCCAAGTGTCCTAGTCTACGTTAGTTATGAATAAATTGTTAAAACATGTATAAATGACTCATTGTTGACAAAATGCAAAAGAGCTGTGTGTGTATGCGCACATCTGAATCTCGGGCTGCAAACGGGTTCGGGCTTTTAAAAAGCTGTCAATCAAAATGTACTTCTCGGGCTCGGGCCGAAACCTGTCTTTAAATGACTGAGATTCCACAGTCGACAAGGACCGCATTTCCTCCACCACATACGCTGCTAGCTCTTCACCTGTCCAGAAGTTACCTTCGCTCCCAATCTTGAACAAAAATCTCCGTCCATTTTAACAGCACGAGTTCTCCAGTAATTCATTAAAGCGCATGCTCAATAACTGACGCAGGCACCACAAAACGTGATTAGAAATGCATTTTGATTTATTTAGCCTACTTTAATATTTTTTCTTACCAATACATTTGTGACGCAAGTAACTTAATTTTATTGACATCAGTAACTGTAATCAAATTACATTTATTTTAAATGAGTTACATTACTGCGTTATCACGAAAAGTAAGTACTTTGTAACGCGTTATACCCAACTCTGGCTGTAGCTGATCCACCATGAAACGCACCTCAGCAACAAAGGTGGATTCCACTCTTTGAAGTTCACTTGAAATCATGAGTTTGATGGCTTTGGTGAGTTGATCCGTTTCAGCCTCATGTTGCTTTTTGTTTGTTGCCAAAAGTGTGAGAACATGCTGCTGGTTGGCCTTTAGGTTGGTAGCAAGGTGGGAAACTTGGTGACAGTGCTTGGAAGAAGTCGCTTTCACCTCCTGGGTAAGTTCATAAATTGCGTTCTCTTGTTTTTTAATGAAATCCATCAAAGTTTCCACAGATGTCGAAAGTGAAGTAAGGGTAGTGGCCATTTTTGTATGCTTGTGTGTTGCAAGTTCAATGTGTAAGGTGTAGTAGACTGGGTTTCTCATGGTTGGGATTCTCATGTTGTTAAATGCTGTGATGTGATTGGTTCTTAAGGTCACGTGACTCAGTGAAAACGGGAAGCTCGGAAGTGAGCTGCTGAGCTGTGTGTGTTCTGATGCGGCTGTTCTCTGGCAGTTTTATTCAGTAAAGTACTGAGTTATTACAACCACCGTCTTCAGTGTTTTACTCGGACCCCAAGATACTACATTGGCGACGAGGATGGCGCTAATAGGACGAGTGGAAGAGTTCAAGGAGTCGCGGGAGGATTTCGCTTCCTACCTGGAGAGATTTGAACTATGGCTACTGGCAAACAAAATAAAAACAGAAAAACAGGTCAGTGTATTCTTAGCGTGCATTGGACCAGAAACTTATGGACTGCTGAAGAACTTGGTAATACCGCAGAAGCCCGCCGAAATGACTTATAAAGAGTTAACGGACACATTGAAATCACATTATCAGCCGAAGCCTTTGGTCATAGCGGAGAGATTCCGTTTTCAAAAACGTGATCAAAAAGAAGGAGAGTCAGTGACGGAGTACATAGTGGCAATAAGACAATTGTCGAAGGATTGTGAATATGGGACTCACTTAGATGACGCATTGAGAGATCGCCTTGTGAGTGGACTGTCTGCTGAATCGATTCAGAGAAAATTACTGGCGGAAAGAGAGCTGACGTTTGCCCGTGCATGTGAGATAGCGTTGACAATGGAGATGGCGTCAAAGAATTATCTTGAAATCTTGGGAAAAGTACAGGCTGCAGCTGTAAATCAAGTTTTTAAATCATATCCTGGAAGCAAAGGACAACGCCAGTTTAGACATGGAAATGAGAATCCAAAACTGAAAAATTATCAGGAAGGGGACAGCGAACAGAGATGCTACCGTTGTGGGGGAGGGGGACACTCACCTCAGGAATGCCGGTTTAAAAATGAGAAATGTCATGCGTGCTCCAAGACAGGGCATATTTCCAGAGCATGTCGGAATAGACGACAGACTGCCAAGGCCCAGTACGTGGAAAGGGAGGATCACAATGTAGACAGTGAAGATGACTCGTTAGGGGTTTTTACAGTTTACATGGCATCCAGTGGGGATGGAGGCATTAAAGTTAATGTGAAAGTGTGTGAACAGGACATTAGTATGCAGTTGGATACTGGTGCGGCAGTGTCTCTTGCATCTGAAGTGTTGCACCAAAATAAGTTTCCACATTTACCCATTGAAAAGTCCAACATCAGATTAAAAGCGTACTCAGGAGAAATAATTCCCCTTCTTGGCTGTGTTCAGGCACCAGTACAGTACGGGGACCAGAAAGCTACATTGCCTCTCATCATAGTGAAAGGAAATAGGCCGGCTCTGTTTGGCCGAAATTGGTTGGAGAAGCTGAAGCTGGACTGGAAGAATATTTTTACAGTCGAAAAAGAAATGAAACACGCTGACCCGGACTTACAAGCAGTACTGCAGCGCCACTCTGTGGTGTTTTCGGAGAAGGTCAGTGCCATAGAGGAGTTCAGAGCAACAATAAGAATGCAGCCGGATGCGCAGCCAGTCTTTTGCAAAGCCCGGCCGGTGCCGTATTCATTGAAAGAGGCGGTGGAAAAAGAGCTGGATAGGTTAGAAAAAGAGGGAATAGTTTCCAAAGTGGA